>NW_028165147.1:642500-735000 GCF_964263955.1 Coregonus lavaretus
GGGTCAGGATTGTATGTAAGGTTATGTTATACCACGGGTCAGGATTGTATGTAAGGTTATGTTATACCAAGGGGCTGGATGGTATGTAAGGTTATGTTATACCACAGGGCTTGATGATATGTCAGGTTATGTTATACCACAGGGCTTGATGATATGTAAGGTTATGTTATACCACAGGGCTTGATGGCATGTAAGGTTATGTTATACCACAGGGCTGGATGGTATGTAAGGTTATACCACGGGGGCTGGGTGGTATGTAATGTTATGTTATATAACAGGGCTGGATTGTATGTAAGTTTATGTTAAACTATGGGGCGAATGGTATGTAAGGTTATGTTATACCACGGGTCAGGATTGTATGTAAGGTTATGTTATACTATGGGGCTGGATGGTATGTCAGGTTATTTTATACCACAGGGGCTGGATGGTATGTAGGGTTATGTTATACACCAGGGCTGGATGGTATGTAAGGTTATGTTATACCACAGGGCTGGATGGTATGTAGGGTTATGTTATACCACAGGGCTGGATGGTATGTAAGGTTATGTTATACCAAGGGGCTGGATGGTATGTAAGGTTATGTTATACCAAGGGGCTGGATGGTATGTAAGGTTATGTTATACCACAGGGCTTGATGATATGTAAGGTTATGTTATACCACAGGGCTGGATGGTATGTAAGGTTATGTTATACCAAGGGGCTGGATGGTATGTAGGGTTATGTTATACCACAGGGCTGGATGGTATGTAGGGTTATGTTATACCACAGGGCTGGATGGTATGTAAGGTTATGTTATACCAAGGGGCTGGATGGTATGTAGGGTTATGTTATACCAAATAGCTGGATGGTATGTAAGGTTATGTTATACCACAGGGCTGGATGGCATGTAAGGTTATGTTATAGCACGGGACTGGATTGTATGTAAGGTTATGTTATACCACAGGGCTTGATGGCATGTAAGGTTATGTTATACCACAGGGCTGGGTGGTATGTAATGTTATGTTATACCACTGGGGCTGGATGGTATGTAAGGTTATACCACGGATGCTGGGTGGTATGTAATGTTATGTATATAACAGGGCTGGATTGTATGTAAGTTTATGTTAAACTATGGGGCGAATGGTATGTAAGGTTATGTTATACCACAGGGCTGAATGGTATGTAAGGTTATGTTATACCACGGGGGCTGAATGGTATGTAAGGTTATGTTATACCACAGGGCTGAATGGTATGTAAGGTTATGTTATACCACGGGTCAGGATTGTATGTAAGGTTATGTTATACTATGGGGCTGGATGGTATGTCAGGTTATTTTATACCACAGGGGCTGGATGGTATGTAGGGTTATGTTATACACCAGGGCTGGATGGTATGTAAGGTTATGTTATACCACAGGGCTGGATGGTATTTAGGGTTATGTTATACCACAGGGCTGGATGGTATGTAAGGTTATGTTATACCAAGGGGCTGGATGGTATGTAAGGTTATGTTATACCAAGGGGCTGGATGGTATGTAAGGTTATGTTATACCACAGGGCTTGATGATATGTAAGGTTATGTTATACCACAGGGCTTGATGGCATGTAAGGTTATGTTATACCACAGGGCTGGATGGTATGTAGGGTTATGTTATACCACAGGGCTTGATGGCATGTAAGGTTATGTTATACCACAGGGGCTGGATGGTATGTAGGGTTATGTTATACTACAGGGCTGGGTGGTATGTAAGGTTATGTTATACCACAGGATTGGATGGTATGTAAGGTTATGTTATACCACAGGGCTGGGTGGTATGTAATGTTAAGTTATACCACATGGCTGGATGGTATGTAAGGTTATGTTATAGCACGGGGCTGGATTGTATGTAAGGTTATGTTATACCACAGGGCTGGGTGGTATGTAATGTTATGTTATACCACATGGCTGGATGGTATGTAAGGTTATGTTATAGCACGGGGCTGGATTGTATGTAAGGTTATGTTATACCACAGGGCTGGGTGGTATGTAATGTTATGTTATACCACATGGCTGGATGGTATGTAAGGTTATGTTATACCACAGGGGCTGGATGGTATGTAGGGTTATGTTATACCACGGGTCAGGATGGTATGTAAGGTTATACCACGGGGGCTGGGTGGTATGTAATGTTATGTTATATAACAGGGCTGGATTGTATGTAAGTTTATGTTAAACTATGGGGCGGATGGTATATAAGGTTATGTTATACCACAGGATTGGATGGTATGTAGGGTTATGTTATAGCACGGGGCTGGATGGTATGTAAGGTTATACCACGGGGGCTGGGTGGTATGTAATGTTATGTTATATAACAGGGCTGGATTGTATGTAAGTTTATGTTAAACTATGGGGCGAATGGTATGTAAGGTTATGTTATACCACAGGGCTGAATGGTATGTAAGGTTATGTTATACTATTGGGCTGGATGGTATGTCAGGTTATTTTATACCACAGGGGCTGGATGGTATGTAGGGTTATGTTATACACCAGGGCTGGATGGTATGTAAGGTTATGTTATACCACAGGGCTGGATGGTATGTCAGGTAATTTTATACCACAGGGGCTGGATGGTATGTAGGGTTATGTTATACACCAGGGCTGGATGGTATGTAAGGTTATGTTATACCACAGGGCTGGATGGTATGTAGGGTTATGTTATACCACAGGGCTGGATGGTATGTAGGGTTATGTTATACCACAGGGCTGGATGGTATGTAAGGTTATATTATACCACAGGGCTTGATGATATGTAAGGTTATGTTATACCACAGGGCTTGATGGCATGTAAGGTTATGTTATACCACAGGGCTGGATGGTATGTAAGGTTATGTTATACCACGGGGGCTGGATGGTATGTAATGTTATGTTATGCCACATGGCTGGGTGGTATGTAAGGTTATGTTATACCACGGGTCAGGATGGTATGTATTTGTTTTCAATAAACATTGGAGAAGAAAAATAGTTTACATGTTGTCGACAATCTAAGCCAACCCCATCTGTTTTGACTCATAGTTGCGCACACGTCGGTTTTGTTGCTAAGTAACCAACCCATCTATAGCAGGGGTGTCAGACTGACTAATGGTTTTAGTTATTTCCTTTCAATTCATTTCAATTAAAACCTAGACAACCAGGTGAGGGCAGTTTCTAACTAATCAATTAAAACCTAGACAACCTGGTGAGGGCAGTTTCTAACTAATCAATTAAAACCTAGACAACCTGGTCAGGGCAGTTTCTAACAAATCAATTAAAACCTAGACAACCAGGTGAGGGCAGTTTCTAACTAATCAATTAAAACCTAGACAACCAGGTGAGGGCAGTTTCTAACTAATCAATTAAAACCTAGACAACCAGGTGAGGGCAGTTTCTAACTATTCAATTAAAACCTAGACAACCAGGTGAGGGCAGTTTCTAACTAATCAATTAAAACCTAGACAACCTGGTGAGGGCAGTTTCTAACTAATCAATTAAAACCTAGACAACCTGGTGAGGGCAGTTTCTAACTAATCAATTAAAACCTAGACAACCAGGTGAGGGCAGTTTCTAACTAATCAATGATGTTAATTGATCAATAAAGGACAAGGAAGGAGCTAAAACCTGCAGAGCTAAAAGAGTTTAACACCCGTCCTATAGATACAGTATAGCTATGTTTCATACAGCCAGAAGAGGGCACCAAAGACAAACACTGGGGACTGTGTCCCTGCCAGACACCAGAACCAGCTAGAGTACTGGAGCCAACGGAGAGAGGGACGATGAAAAGAAAGATGGAGAGAGAGAGAGAGAGAGAGAGAGAGAGAGAGAGAGAGAGAGAGATGAGGAAGAGAGAGAGAGAGAGAGAGAGAGAGAGAGAGAGAGAGAGAGAGAGAGAGAGAGAGAGAGAGAGAGAGAGAGAGAGAGAGAGAGAGAGAGAGAGAGAGAGAGAGAGAGAGAGAGAGAGAGAGAGAGAGAGAGAGAGAGAGATTGAAATAATCTTTATTGGGTCTGGGAGCCCACCACACAAATACTCATACAAAACAGTATTTACACATCAATTAAAAACACAACTCCAATTCCTCCTCCACAGTAACTGAACACAACAGCCTCTGAATACCCCATATACTCATAAACAGATCAATATTGTTGACAAGTTTATAATAGGCAAACTCAACCCTTAGTCTTGCTGCCAACATTCCCTCCAGCATTCCCACCACATCCACAGACCCCTGTCCCCGAATACTGTTCTTTCGGGTCTTCCATATGGCTAATTTTGCTGCCCCTAACACAAAATTAAGCAACACAACTACACCTTTCTGACTAAACCTGTACTTTGGCCCAAATATATACAGTTGGGAAGAGAAAACCTCTCCCAGAGCTGAGAACCAATTAGTGATCAGGTCCATCATCCCGACCAACCTGGGACACTGTAAAAACAGATGTGCCAGAGTTTCAGACTGAGCACAGAATGGACACCCCTCCCCAACAGTAGGATCCAGGTGTACCAGATACATGTTGGTGGCTATGGCTCCATGTATTATCCTCCATTGGAGGTCAGCTGTCCTCTTATCAATAGGCAGTTTGTATAATGTTCGCCAACAGCCTTTTGGGGAGGCACCTGGACCAAGCACACCCGCCCACCTCGTCGATTTTACCCCTTCCAGGGAAGAGGCATGGGACACCTTTACACATATTCTGTACATGGCCTTCTTTCCCACCTCCTTGAACTCCCCCAGCTCCGGGGTATCGAAGGAAAGCAGCATCCCCACGTCCTCCTCGAATGCCCCCGCCGCAGCACTAACAATCAGTGCAGGGAACACATAATCCAGACCCTCCTTCCACCGATCAGAATTGGAAGTGTCAGTCACATACTGCAGATGAAGTACTGGCAAGGAATCACAGACCTCAGCGACGACCTTCCTCAGTAGGCGAGACGATCGGATCCCCGCTCTTTCTCCCAGCTCCTCCAACGACCTATTCCTGTTCCACATCAGATGACCCAGCTTAGTACACCCCACGCCTAACAGGCATGAACGTAGGCTAGCTGAACCCAGAACACGGGACTGGATGGCAGTGTTGTGAAAAAGAGGCTCTTCAAAAAGCCACATCCCTGGTGGCGTGCAGGCCTTACGGGACTTGACCAGAACTCTCCAAGCCTGCATAACAGACTCATAAAATGGAGTCAGGCCAGGCAACTCACCCCCCTCCAGCTTTAAGAGGAAAAGGTGCTTGTCTAAGCCCAAACAGCCCGCTCTCCTCATCAATGCGTAGGCTGTGTCAACCCAGCTAGAACCGTCACTGTACAACAGTCTCTGGGCTGCTTGAAGCCGGAAAGCCATGATCCTGGAAGAAATGTCCACCAGGCCTTGCCCACCCTCGTGCAGTGGCAGGTACAGGGCTGAAGCTTTAATCCAATGTTGTCCAGACCAGAAGAAGTTGACAAGGGTCCTCTGAAGCTCTTGTATCAGACCCTTTGGTGGCTGTAAAATCATTAGTCTGTGCCACAGGGTAGAGGCAGCTAGGTTATTAGCTACCAGTACCCTTCCCCTATAAGACAGCTGGGGCAGCACCCATTTCCATCTTGACAGTCTGGCACACACTTTCTCCACTACACCCTCCCAGTTCTTTTTCTGAAAGACATCGGAGCCTAGAAAAACCCCCAAAGTCTTCATCCCATCTCTGCCCCACTGAAGCCCCCCTGGTAACCGTGGAGCGGACCCCATCTGAAGCTGGCCTGCCCACAGCGCTTCACTCTTTCCCCAATTAACTCTAGCTGAGGAGGCCCCCTCATACACCTTTAAAGCGTCTGAGAGAACCTTAACATCCTCACCCCCTGTAATAAAAACTGTCACGTCATCTGCATACGCAGACAGTGCTATCGTGGGACCCTTCATTACACCTGGCACAGAGAAACCAGTAAGCTTCGCTCTTAAAAAACAAAGCATTGGTTCAATTGCCAGACTGTATAACTGCCCTGAAATTGGGCATCCCTGCCTGATGCCCCTTTGGACAGGGATGGGACAACTCAAACCACCCCCCACCTTCACCATACACGAGGCCCCAGCATACAGTAAAGTCATCCAAGACAAAAAAACATCCCCAAACCCAAAGGCTTTCATTGTTTTAAACAAGTACTGGTGGTCCACACGATCAAAAGCCTTCTCCTGATCCAAAGAAAGTAAACCCACATTTACATCAGACAGTTTACAAATGTCCAAAACATCTCTTATTAGAAACAAGTTGTCAACAATAGAGCGATCAGGTACACAGTAGGACTGGTCCTTGTGGACCAACAATCCCAGATACTCTTTCAACCTGTTTGAGAGACATTTAGAAACAATTTTATATTCTGCACACAGCAAAGCAACAGGTCTCCAATTTTTTATGAGAGCCAAATCCCCCTTTTTTGGCAACAGTGAAAGTACTGCACGTTGACAAGATACAGGAAGAGAGCCCTCATGAAAAGATTCACACACCACTTCATAAAAATCCTCCCCAATAGACCCCCAAAAGTGCTTATAAAACTCAGATGGTAAACCATCAATGCCAGGGGCTCGGCCTGTTGAGAGCTGCATAACTGCTGTGGACAGCTCTTGCAGTGTAATGTCAGAGTCCAATGCGACTCTTTGCTCAGGTCCCAATTGAGGAAGACCGTGTAACAACTGTTCAGTACACAGAGAGTCACAATCCTCCGCCTTATAGAGGGCAGAATAGAAATCCACGGCATGTTGACGCATTTCACTGTCATCCGTGGTCACCTTCCCATCAGGGAGACGAAGGCAGACCATCTGTTTACGTTGCAATGTCGACTGTCCTAGGTTAAAAAAAAAAGCACTAGGAGCATCCATATCCTTGAGGGAAGCGAAACGAGACCTAATCAAGGCACCCTTCACTCTTTCATGCAGAAACGACCTCAATTCATGTTTCTTGTCCTGTAAGTTCATGACTAGTCCGGGGTCATTCTGAGTGAGCAACTTCAATTCAATAGATTTAATGTTCTGTTCAAGGGCCCTGATAGTCTCTTTAACTTCAATTCGAGACAGAGCAGTATACTGTTGACAAAATAATCGTATTTGGGCCTTCCCAACCTCCCACCATTGTCTCAAGGACTCAAAATTCCCTTTTGTAACCCTCCATTTTTCCCAAAACAACAAAAACCTTTCACAAAACATGACATCATGTAACAATTTAACATTAAAATACCAATAAGATGATGACCTTCGTGGACAGGACAAGTGAATATCAACAGTGACAATATGGTGATCAGAGAAACCCACAGGAGTAATGTCACACCTTCCAACCCTGCTACAGTATTGCTCAGATACATACAACCTGTCTAACCTTGCTGCACTGACATGACCTTCATTAACTTTTAGCCATGTGTACTGCCTAACTTTTGCATTCCTTACTCTCCACACATCAGAAAGCTCAAACTCAGTTAATAGACCAGACAGACAAATTGCTGACCGCAGGTGAGGTTCTTCAGCGGTGCGATCAACAGTAAAATCCACTGTACAGTTCCAGTCCCCCCCTAAAACCATACACCCCTCTTGGTCACACTGTCTTAAGGTTTCCTTTATTTGATCAAATACAGCAATACGCTCTGTACCCTCATTAGGAGCATAAACATTCAAGAAAACAAACAAAAACCCCATAACATCCACCTTGACCAATAAAACCCGACCCTTGACAATCTCTGTTGTAGATACCACAGTCACCCCTAAGCCTGAAGAAAACAAGATTGCCACCTCAGCACTGAAATTAGTACCATGACTGAGTATATGCTGCCCCTCCCACCACATACCCCAGTCAGCCTCATTTTCCTCATCACTATGTGTCTCCTGTAGGAAAACTACATTAAGCCTTTTCTGTTTTATTACTTCTAATACCCAAGCCCTCTTATTCCTGTCCCTTCCCCC
This sequence comes from Coregonus lavaretus, assembly GCF_964263955.1. Classification (NCBI taxonomy): domain Eukaryota; kingdom Metazoa; phylum Chordata; class Actinopteri; order Salmoniformes; family Salmonidae; genus Coregonus; species Coregonus lavaretus. The sequence goes on from NW_028165147.1 coordinate 650,408, forward strand.
ATTAATATTGAGAGAACCTACCCTTAGTACCTCCATATAGAAAAGAAAAAGGAAAAGCAGAAGATACCACAGAGAAACCAGACAAAGATAATAGAACACCCTATGAGGCATAATCATCATCATTATTTAAATTTTCTCTTAACCTGACCACGTTTCCCACCACCTTTTGCTGCTGCAACAGCAGTAACAAATTTCCTCAAGCGAAACCGCTTCTTCTCACTCAACTGGTCTAACCCCACCGTCTTCTGTAACATCACAGCTGACCTCACAAATTTATCAACATCAAAATAATCTGCCAATTTGACGGATTTCCCAAAAGTCTGATCCAGAAACCCATTTACCTCCTCTAGATCGTAAATTGAGTCCTCACCAGCTGATATCGTATCAAGAGAGATATCCATATCCTTCTCCTGATCCTCCTCAACTGAGGCCACAGACCACTGACTCCCCTCTACCACATCCCTTTCAACACTACCCAATTGCACCCCATCACTCGTACCAGGCATCTCCTCCACTACCTGGGAGACTAGCCCCACCTGAACCCCATTACTCGTAGTGGGCATCTCCTCCACTACCTGGGAGACTAGCCCCACCTGAACCCCATTACTCGTAGTGGGCATCTCCTCCACTACCTGGGAGACTAGCCCCACCTGAACCCCATTACTCGTAGTGGGCATCTCCTCCACTACCTGGGAGACTAGCCCCCCCTGTACCCCAGCACTCATAGTGGGCATCTCCTCCACTACCTGGGAGACTAGCCCCCCCTGTACCCCAGCACTCATAGTGGGCATCTCCTCCACTACCTGGGAGATGAGCTCCACATGAACCCTCTCCTGTAACCCATTACTTGTAGTGGGCATCTCCTCCACTACCTGGGAGATTAGCTCCACATGTACCCCCTCCTGTACGACAGCACTCGTACTGGGCACCTCCTCACCAGTCTGAGGAAATGGCCCATCAGATCCATCCTTACCTTCTACAACAATTTTTTCCTGCTGCATAACATTTCCCTCTGGTACAAGTTGCACCTCTGTGCCCTCAACACGGACAACTTGTTCCTCAGCAACAGATGCGTGTGGCTGCTCTACCACTGTCAGCCCACCTCTCCCTACATCAGTGGGCCCAGGCGTTACGAGGACCACCTGCGCCCCTCCCGCTGCCTTCTCCCTTTTCGGGCAAGCATGTCGCTTATGACCAACATCCCCACACTCAAAACACCGTTGACTACCCGTACTAGCATAAGCCATATACAGTCTATTGTCATACTTGACTTTAAACGATAACTCCAAAGTCTGCTCCGGTGAGTCCAAAAACATAAACACCTGTCGCCGAAACGACATTACCTGTTTCAACGCCGGGTGTTTGCAACCCAATGGGACAACCTTAATTGAACTTGCAAACTTCCCAAAGCGCAATAACTCGCGCTCCAATAGCTCATTTGGAATGAACGGCGGTACATTTGAAATCGTTACCCTTGTTGACGGAGAAAAAAGCGGCGTAACTTGAATAAACATTCCTTTAAGAAGTATGCCATGCTCAACCATACGATCAACAAGGCGCTCTTCTTTAAGAAATACCACCACCGCTTTATTCATCCGTGACGCATAAGCAACATTCTCATATCCTACCTTCTCTCCTACGGCGACCAGAACCTCTTCCACCGTGACAGTAGCTTCAGTAACACACCTAAAGCCGTGTCGAAGTGACAGGGACGGCGTCCCGATTCGGGCCGCCATCCCCACCAAAATCAGGGTAATTTCTACACGAAAAACAATATACTTAATTCTACCACAACAAAAAAATAGAAATAATAATCTTAATCATGCATAGAAGAAAAAAGGATATCACCAAGAAAAGGAAAACCCAGGATATCTAAATCTACACAACACTCGCACTTAGCACTCACTCAAACAATTCCCAGCACGCACCAAACACTCCCAGCATGCAGAGAGAGAGAGAGAGAGAGAGAGAGAGAGAGAGAGAGAGAGAGAGAGAGAGAGAGAGAGAGAGAGAGAGAGAGAGAGAGAGAGAGAGAGAGAGAGAGAGAGAGAGAGAGAGAGAGAGAGAGAGTGTCATCACTTGTAACACAGGCTGTCCAATGTTCAAAACATTGAATTGTGCATTCATATCTTTAAATAAATCTTACACTTGCACAATCATTGATTCAAAATACAAATTTATTGTGAAATACCAATGAAACTTTAATTTAGATCACCCACACACAAGCAACCGATAGTTTCACTGTGTCATTGTTCGTACAATCATTACAGTTTTTGCCCATAGCATCGATAATAAGGACATTCCGACTGGAGAACAGCTATATCTTCAAGTTTCTACTCCAGACTGTACCTACTGTATGTGTCACATGATTCTGTATCATATTACAGTATTACTGTACTAACTATACTATACAAAAATGGATAGTACTGTGAAGAACTGTATATGTAAAGGAATACCATTGTGATGTTGCAGTACTGTGTACAGTTTGAAAGTACAGTATGTGAAAAATAACCCAACCAATGACATCTTGTGATGGCATTTTCTACAGAATGGTTGGACGATCTCCTCAAGGTGGAAGGGAACGGCTCTTCACTCAACAACAAGAGCTTGCCATCATTGAAATGGTCCGAGAAAATAATGCAATCCGACTTCGTGAGTTGCAACAACGCATAATTGCAAATGGAAATTAATTCAACAATATCAACAGGGTCAGCATTTCTACACTAAGTCGCATCCTACAGAAACATAACTTCAGAATGAAGCAGCTGTACAGGGTGCCATTTGAGAGGAACAGTGTCAGGGTCAAGGACTTGCACCATGATTATGTGCAGGTATGTGTCACTTTACTTAACATACTATATATTGTGATGTGGGAATGAGGGTTTATGCTGCCACCTGCCCTGCCTGTAGCTTGTAGTTTTGGTCTATACTCACTCAACCCAGCCCCTACTTGTGTGAAAATATAGACATTGTAGTTCCTGTATGTGTTTTCAGTAACAATATTCAATATTTTCTGTTACAGACGGTTCTGGAGTTTGATGCCGCCGAACTGCCGCATTAGTTCATCTACGTGGATGAGGCAGGCTTCAATCTGGCCAAAACCAGGCGTCGGGGCCGTAACGTAGTTGGACAAAGGGCTGTTGTAAATGTCCCTGGGCAGCGTGGCGGAAATATCACCTTGTGTGCTGCAATTAGTGTCGAAGGAGTCCTGCATCATCATGCCACTCTAGCTCCCTACAATACAGGACAGATCATTGCATTTCTAGATGCACTACAGTTGTGCAGGACAGACCACAGCAGCCCAGGTTTGTTGTCATCTGGGATAATGTTAGTTTCCACCGGGCTGCTCTGGTCTGAGATTGGTTCAACAACCATGATAATTTCACAGTTTTATACCTTTCCCCTTACAGCCCCTTTCTAAATGCAATCGAGGAATTCTTTTCAGCGTGGCGGTGGAAAGTATATGATCGGCAACCACATGCCCGCATGACTCTTCTGCAAGCAATGGAAGAGGCATGTGGAGACATTGAGGTGGGATCAATCCAAGGGTGGATTCGGCACACAAGGCGATATTTTCCCCGATGCCTAGCCCGCGAGGACATTGCCTGTGATGTTGACGAGGTCTTGTGGCCAGATCCGAACAGAAGGCGTGATCCATAATCCCCCCCGCCCCCCACCACACACACAAAACAAGTATATGTTTTTTCCCCCAATAGCAATTTATCCAGTAATTGTTTTGTTTTTTTACTTTTGTTTTGTTGCTAAAATTGATGTTAATAATTTCTGTAAGAATGTTTGTTTTTTTGTAAAAACTTTTTTGTAAATACTGTTTGATTACTGCAGAAATTCTACTTTTGAGTTTTACAGAAGACATTGACAATAAAAATAGAAACACGAAGACTGCAGTGTTTTATATAAAGCCCATCAGTGTGTTTCTGGTGATATGAAAGTGTAATTCAAATGTTGCTTGTGTGTATGGTTTTGTTGCAAGAATTTCATTTGTAGAAAGGAGTGTTAAGTTTTGATGGCAGTGTTTCATTTTGGCATATATGTGAGTTGTTAATCTCCAAGTGCTATGTCTGATTGGCTTGTGTGTTGAGTTTTGACATGAGCCAAATTCTGCAAAAAGTGTGTAAGCAATAGGCAAAAACTGTAAATATTGTAGTACAAAATAGGTGATACATGTTTCATTGTGGTACTACATGTAAATACATCCCTGTAAAAGTACTGCAGAAGTAGAGAGAATACTACAGACACAGTGGAATCATTGAACAAAATCTGAAATATATTGATAAAAAAACAATACAGTACTGTAAAACAGCAAATGCAGTGTTCCTCAACTTGCTTGCTTGTATTGTAAAAAGCTTAACATAGGAGTGATTACTGTACTTGTTCATGAGTGCGCCTAAAATAAAACCTTCCATCTCCATGTGGAGAAAAATTCCTCAATCGGGTTAAGGAAAGGAGAGTATGGGGGTAAATACAGGGTGGTAAATTGTGCATGGGCCTGAAACCATGCTTGCACCATATGAGCATGGTGGAACCTGACATTATCCCACACAATGACATAGGTCACGCCACCAGCTCTACAGGCCTGAACGAGCTCATCAAGGAAGGTTACAAGGGGACCATAGAAACGGTGTCTGATAAAGAATGATGATGAAATATTACATCCCAGATGGCATCTGCCATAGACAAGGGTGGAAATATAAACAATATGCAGGTTCTTTTAAATGTGTTGTTTATTTTAAAGTGCAGATACCCAAAACTGAAACTTAAGTTGAACATATAAATATATTACAAAATTACAGATGTACATTTAAAAAAAGGGGTTTAAGGATATTTTGAGTCCCATCAGCTATTGGTGATTTCGTGCTGACTGGCCTAGCTGTCAAGCCATTCCAAAATCTTATCCTTCTCCACCAAAAGATTTTCTTGACATCCCATAGTCAAACAGTTCTTCCTGCACCGGAATGTCTCGTTGGACAATGAAAAGGATGACGTTCCACACTTTGCCATCCTCTTCAAGTTGCTGAAGCTGAGCTTTAATGTTGCTTCTCTTTCTGGAGTGGTTGATCCTCCGTCCAATTTTGTCCTTCTCTGGGTGGCAAGGGCAGGGCACAGTCTTGGCATCTATGCAGCACATTTTCCCTGATACATCCCTGTAGAAATATAGGTACCCCATCTCGTCTTCATCTGTTGCTGCCAAAAGCTCTTTCCCCTGCTTCCCTGAGAGTGGGAGACCGTGGTAGTCACAGACGACTTCCCCTTCAGCAAATTTCCGTAACGAAGGACATCCTCCACCTTCACTTTGTTCTTCTCCCAGTTCTGCCGTTTAATGTATTTCTCTGCTTTTCTGGCAGTGGGTTCTCTTCTGGGGAAGTGAGCTGTAACAATGCAAAGACAAAAATACATGTGTTATTATTCATGTCATTTACTCAATAGCAGAAGCCCTTATCCAGGACTACTTACAGTCGTAGTTATGTGACCATAAATCAAGTACATTCTCGTAATACCTAATATGTTAAAATTGTATTCAGTCTATTGTATTTTAGCTGCATCTTACCGATCACATAATCCCGTCTCATTTTCTCTTGCTGGTTTCTCCACTTGTCAAAGCAGTATCTCTCATGCCTTCCTGCAATCAGTAGCCTGTCCTTTTTGATTGATTGTCCATCAATTGTGACAGGGAAGCTTTGATAGAAGAGGTTCAAGGCCTGTGCCTCATCCAACGTTTGGCTGCTGGACAATGCTCCTGTTCTACAACTTGTTCTTGCGGAGGAGGGGCCTGCAGTCTCATTACTTGAAAAAGGGAAAATAACAAAAACGTGTTAGCCATATGTAACAACTTTACAAGACATTGTAAAGGGTCATTTATATAATGAGTATAAATACTTACAGAGTCACTGGACATGGCAACTTTGGAGATCAGCTTCATTCCCATGCAGGCATTGAGTGGTGTCTTCATGCGGTAGTGCCTGTCAGCTGTAGCAGTTGTATGGGCCAAGTAGTCAGCAACAAGTGCCTTCTCTGCATCCGTGAAGTTGGCTTTGGTATGCGTCTCAAAGATTCGCCTTGCTACCTGGCTGGTGATGTTGGGGAGTTTGTATCTGATGAAAGAACAAGATAAAACAGTTTTGGTTTTAGAAAACTGTACTGTCATAAAAGTATTGTGTAATGATAAAAACAGTGTTGTTCTTAACAGTGTTCGACTTACTTGGCATGAAACCTTTGTAGGTCATTGGAAGGGTTGTAGATGGCTCTTCCAACTGTGGAAATGAAGAATCTCTCATCTTCTTCCACGTCATCACATTTTTTAAGAAAAGCTGGTCGAACATGTCGGTAGTACGTATCCAACCACTGAAAATGTAGACCAAAAAAAACATATTTAACAGGTTTGTATTAAATCAATCTCATTCACAATAACCAGATTGTGGTAAATATACTTACTGCATCTTCCTCCTCGTCTAACGAAACGGTTGCCACCTGCTGTGTCGCTGTCTTGTGTTGCTTAACACCGATGACAGTCCATTTCTCACCATTTGGCAAGATGCACTCCTTCCTTGAGAGCCATTCGTTCAGCTACAATAAAAAATGTGACATATCAATAAAACATATGCCAAAAAAGCAAATACGATTCAACATTATAGCAATTAAATGACATTAGGTAACTTACGGTCATATTTTTTACAACTCCAGCCCTTTGGAGATGTTTCAGCATGAGCAGAGACTCCAGGTAGTACAGCATGAGCAGTTGTTCAGGTTCATCCAAAGATTCTTCACTCTTGGCCTTCCCAATGACACCCAGAAAGTCTTTCTTGGCCACCTCCAAGACTGCCACACATTCTTTCGGTGTCTTTGCAACTGTCATCATCTGTGTGTACCTGCAGAAAAACAATAATACGTTAATGATTTGAAGAACAACAACAATACACACTTAAAATGTTAACTACATTTCCGTGAGGATCAATTTTAAATATATACACCTTTTCCCGGTAATTTCATGAGACACCTGCTTGCTCATGGACTTCTGTAAGTCATGCAGGCAGTCCTGGAAATGCTTGCATTGCTCATACAAGCTCCTTTCTGTCTGGATGAGGTTTGTTGACGTCGTGATGTAGCGAAGAAACCTCTTCAGATTCTTCATGTAGTTTGCAATTGTTTGCTTCTTCTGTCCAATGTTTGCAAGCTTGGTAAAAAAGGACCTGCTTTGCTCCAATTTATTGACAAAATCCAGGGAAGGTTTGGTGGAGTCCATGTAAAACAAAAACCTAGACACATTTGCAACCTGTACATGAAAATGAAAATAATGTTAGTTGCATAGTTAATAACTACTTTGTAATTAAGTAATTCTCATTAAAATATTTCAACAGTTAAATTAAAGTAAAATTGCTGTACATACCTCCTGTTTGAAATTGGGAATGTTGTGGTCATCACGGAGATATTTGGCAAATCCAGCCAGCAGATCACAATCCAGAGGGTGCTTTTGGTACAAACCACTCATTTGCATTGCCTTTCTCAGTTTGTTGTCACATGACTGGTTCATTGGTCTGGAAAACATTTGGTATGCAGATTAGAATCAATAAAATACATCCATGTTCACTTATATACTTATGTGTAGTAGTTGTTTATGAGATTATTTATATTTGCATTTACTTACGGTTGGTACAAGGCAGACTTGTCATCCTCCGTGTTGTTGTCTGATTCAGCATCTGCATCTTCAGTCGGTGTCAACACATGAGCCACTTCCACTTGGCTGAAATATCATACAGATAAACAAAAACAATTATATTATAATATATTACAATCAAACATAATTGGACAACAGTTATAATGAGTTGAAATATGATGTAACTTGCATATATATTATTTTATCAGTGTAAGAAATAGCTTACACAGGTGCTTGTTTGACTTCTGGCTTGTTCTTAACAATATGACCCGTTTCTTCAAGCTTCTGGATCAGGAGTCGGAGTCTGTCTTGTTGTATAACAATACAGCTCAGTAAGCTGTAGTCAAAGATCCTGCCTTTGCAAAGATGCTCTATCATGGAATCTCGGGCAGCGGCGACTTCTTGAACAATCTCTTGTTTTGTTTTTAACTTCATGCACACTCTGCTGAGGTGTCGAGAGAGGGTGTCCTGGTTCTTCAAGCAAAATCTGCAGACAAGAGGGATCCTTCTTTGTTTTCTGTAAGACAGTAAATGCACAGTAAGTACATGTAATGAAGTTACTAGCAGTATGTCAATACTTACACACCTATTATTACTGGTGCTAGCAGAGCTACTGCTAACATTAATAACAGCAACGTTACTGTGGTTTAATTGTGTTTCTGGCCTCAAAGCTTATAATGCTCACACAAAAGCTTCATTTTGGGCCTACTACTAACATTAATAACAGCAACATACTAACAGTAATATACATGGAATAATTATAGAGGTACATTACCTTGAACCAGTTGCATTTGCAGATGCCATCTTGCTGAAAAATGAAGGAAGTAATAACACAATCGCGAAGAAATCTCTGCAGAATAAGGAAAAAAGCAATAATCCAAAATATCAGCTCCCAGAAGGAAAGAGTGTTGTCGTTGCTCTCAGTTGAATTCTCTTTTCTGAAGTGGAGTATATACTGTTGCCTTGGTCAGTATATATACAATCAGATTGGCCCAACCTCTTTCCACAATAAAATATTCCATTCAGGCTAGATTTACGCATACGCAAATGAGATGGCTCATTCAGCTTCACACCTCACAATACCTCTGGAGGTCAGATTTCAACCCTGCAGGGTAAACACCGTGCTTTACATTTAACAGACACTCTTACCCAGGCTGACTTAAAGTTAATGGATGCATATATTTTTTGTGTAATTATTTTTTTCATACCTTCCCCCAGTGGGAATCGAACCCACAACCCTTTCATTGCAAACACCATGCTCTACCAACTGAGCTACATCCATGCCACAATTCAGACTACTGCCCATAATAATTCCTATCTAAACCTTTCGGCTTGTGAAAGGTTTAACAATAAATCTTATGTCAAATTCCATTGTAACTAATTGCCATGGGAAAGCAGTCAAGTCAGCCATCCCATTGATAAATTCATCAAAAACAGTCAAAGGACAGAACATTTTAAATGTATTTCTACAGTAGAGTATCCCTGTTACGAACCCCGTGGCTTTAAACGTCTAGGGTGGATGGACATGAGACCCGTAACATAATCCATGCAAATTAGGATGATGACATGGAACAGTGAGAACGAAAAACTACACGACAACCATAAACTACCGTCAAACATAAAATGTTTGTGTAAACACACGGTAAAGGTTTGGGAAAAAGGGCTGAGCAGGAACCAAGAAATGAAACAATAGTGTAAAAAAAACCTAAACTGATATTGCCTGCCTCAAGAACCACTAAGCTACTGCTAATCATACAAAAGTACAGGGGGTGGTCCGCTCAGGTCTAACTAGTGTGTTTAGACAGATTTCTTCCTACGGGTAATGTACGCCCAAGGGCAGCTAGCATAAACTCCCCTTTTCCCAGAAACACACACAGTTACCAAACAGAGTGATCAGCAAATTAGTGAGTACACATTACACCACAGTATCCATACTCACATAGGGAAAATAGTCTCTAACAAAGTTACCAAACAGAGTAACCAGCAACTTGGTGAGTAAACAAAAAACAGGACACCAGAGTATCCATACTAACATACGGAAAATAGTCTTCTTCTCAACAAACACAACTGACTGTTTTTTATACAATGTGATGTGTGATTGAAAAACCAGAAACAGGTGGTGCAATGCAGAGGAATGTTCACTGATTGGTCCACCTTAGCAGTCAGCAGACACCTCAATGACCACCAATCAGGAACATGCAGGACACCTGTTATTAGGGCAGAAGGAGAGGAAACACAAAAAGACACAGGATACCTGTATCCGTAACAATCCCAGTAGTGGACTTTATTAGTTAAAGCCATAGTGTACATTTTTGTAACAGGAATGGAATTGACTGAATGATGAATTGATTTAATGGTAAAAGACTGAATTTGACTGTGAGCTGACAGCAAGGGAGGAGTTGGAGGTGTGTTTTAGTGGGAGGAGTGTGTTGTGGAAATAGAATGTATTTGACTAGAGGCTGACAGGCAGAGGAAGGGTGGAGGGAGTGTGTCACACCCTGGCTATGGGACTCTAGTTGTTGAGCCAGGGTGTGTTTGTTCTATGTGGTGTGTTTCTATGTTGGGGGTTCTGGTTTGTTGTTTTCTATGTTTGCCTTAGTGACTCCCAATCAGAGGCAACGAGTGTCAGCTGTTGGCTGGTTGTCTCTGATTGGGAGCCATATTTAACTGTCTGTTTTTCACTTTGTGTTTTTTTTTTTTTGTTCCGTGTCGGTATATGTTTACCGTTGGACGTTACGAGTCGTTTATTGTTTTGTTTGTGCTTGATTTACAGTTTTTGCCCATTGCTTACACACTAAAACCGAATGCTTAGACCAAAGCCTCAATACCTAAACTTCTTGTAGCATACCTTAAACACAGTGTAACCATAGCTTAAACACAATGTCAACTTTGCACTTTGTTTGTAATTCTGTAACACACTTATTGTGAAACACTACACACGTTTTCTTACATTAGACACGTTGTTCAAAAACGAAATCACCTGTTATCATTGGGAAAACACTCTGTTCAAAATACAAAACACATCTGGCAATTGTATGCACTTACATACACACCTGAAAACACTTGCACAGAAAACGGAACACCAATCAGTCTGAGCCTTAGCACTACAAATAGGCCTCAGGTAAGCCATTTTTAACTTTGCAAGCATGGAGGCAATGAGAGTCAGAGTAAGAGGAGGACAAAGAGAGAGAGGAGTCGGATGAGGAAGAGGACCAGTGCGGAGACGTATATTAGATGACATCAGGGCTACTCTGGTGGACCATGTGATAAATCATGGCCTGTCCATGAGAGAGGCTGGGCAAAGAGTCCACCCTAACCTCAGTCGCTACACAGTAGCATCGATAATAAGGACATTCCGACTGGAGAACAGGTATATCTTCAAGTTTCTACTCCAGACTGTACCTACTGTATGTGTCACATGATTCTGTATGATATTACAGTATTACTGTACTAACTATACTATACAAAAATGGATAGTACTGTGAAGTACTGTATATGTAAAGGAATACCATTGTGATGTTGCAGTACTGTGTACAGTTTGAAAGTACAGTATGTGAAAAATAACCTAACCAATGACATCTTGTGGTGGCATTTTCTACAGAATGGTTGGACGACCTCCTCAAGGTGGAAGGGAACGGCTCTTCACTCAACAACAAGAGCTTGCCATCATTGAAATGGTAAGAGAAAATAATGCAATCCGACTTCGTGAGTTGCAACAACGCATAATTGCAAATGGAAATGAATTCAACAATATCAACTGGGTCAGCATTTCTACACTAAGTCGCAACCTACAGAAACATAACTTCAGAATGAAGCAGCTGTACAGGGTGCCATTTGAGAGGAACAGTGTCAGGGTCAAGGACTTGCGCCATGATTATGTGCAGGTATGTGTCACTTTACTTTACATACTATATATTGTGATGTGGGAATGAGGGTTTATGCTGCCACCTGCCCTGCCTGTAGCTTGTAGTTTTGGTCTATACTCACCCAATCCAGCCCCTACTTGTGTGAAAATATAGACATTGTAGTTCCTGTATGTGTTTTCAGTAACAATATTCAATATTTTCTGTTACAGACGGTTCTGGAGTTTGATGTCGCCGAACTGCCGCATTAGTTCATCTACGTGGATGAGGCAGGCTTCAATCTGGCCAAAACCAGGCGTCGGGGCCGTAACGTAGTTGGACAAAGGGCTGTTGTAAATGTCCCTGGGCAGCGTGGGGGAAATATCACCTTGTGTGCTGCAATTAGTGTCCAAGGAGTCCTGCATCATCATGCCACTCTAGCTCCCTACAATACAGGACAGATCATTGCATTTCTAGATGCACTACATGCAGTTGTGCAGGACAGACCACAGCAGCCCAGGTTTGTTGTCATCTGGGATAATGTTAGTTTCCACCGGGCTGCTCTGGTCCGAGATTGGTTCAACAACCATAATCATTTCACAGTTTTATACCTTTCCCCTTACAGCCCCTCTCTAAATGGAATCGAGGAATTCTTTTCAGCGTGGCGGTGGAAAGTATATGATCGGCAACCACATGCCCGCATGACTGTTCTGCAAGCAATGGAAGAGGCATGTGGAGACATTGAGGTGGGATCAATCCAAGGGTGGATTCGGCACACAAGGCGATATTTTCCCCGATGCCTAGCCCGCGAGGACATTGCCTGTGATGTTGACGAGGTCTTGTGGCCAGATCCGAACAGAAGGCGTGATCCATAATCCCCCCCGCCCCCCACCACGCACACGCACACACACACAAAACAAGTATGTGTCTTTTCCCCCAAAAGCAATTTATCCAGTAATTGTATTGTTTCTTTTACTTTTGTTTGTTGCTAAATTTGATGTTAAGAATTTCTGTAAGAATGTTTTTTTTTTTGTAAATACTGTTTGATTACTGCAGAAATTCTACTTTTGAGTTTTACAGAAGACAATGACAATAAAATGACAATAAAAATACAAACATGAAGACTGCAGTGTTTTATATAAATCCCATCAGTGTGTTTCTGTTGATATGAAAGTGTAATTCAAATGTTGCTTGTGTGTATGGTTTTGTTGCAATAATTTCATTTGTAGAAAGGAGTGTTAAGTTTTGATGGCAGTGTTTCATTTTGGCATATATGTGAGTTGTTAATCTCCAAGTGCTATGTCTGATTGGCTTTTGTGTTGAGTTTTGACATAATGAGCCAAATTCTGCAAAAAGTGTGTAAGCAATAGGCAAAAACTGTAAATATTGTAGCACAAAATAGGTGATACATGTTTCATTATGGTACTACATGTAAATACATCCCAGTAAAATAACTGCAGAAGTAGAGAGAATACTACAGACACAGGGGAATCATTGAACAAAATCTGAAATATATTGATAAAAAAACAATACAGTACTGTAAAACATCAAATGCAGTGTTCCTCAACTTGCTTGCTTGTATTGTAAAAAGCAAAACATAGGAGTGATTACTGTACTTCTACATTTTCATCAACTCTGTCTTGTGGTTTTGGCCACAGGTTCTCATCTACATCACAATGGATGTTTTCATTAGCCAAACATCTTGGAAAAAACCTTTGGCCATGGCGAATCCAGGCCTGACACTGGTCTGCTGTGATGTCATTGCATGCGTCATCCATGGCCTGGAGAAGAGTGACTTGTTCATGAGGGCGCCTATCATAAACCTTCCATCTCCATGTGAAGAAAAATTCCTCAATCGGGTTAAGGAAAGGAGAGTATGGGGGTAAATACAGGGTGGTAAATTGTGCACGGGCCTGAAACCATGCTTGCATCATATGAGTATGGTGGAACCTGACATTATCCCACATAATGACATAGGTCACGCCACCAGCTCTACAGGCCTGATCGAGCTCATCAAGGAAGGTTACAAGGGGACCATAGAAACGGTGTCTGATAAAGAATGATGATGAAATATTTCATCCATAGATAATGTAGTCTAATTGGTTCATGCTCCACGCTAATTGTGTCATGAACCCTGCGTCCTGAGTCTGTACCTGCCTGTGTTGCCGTTTTGCTGCTCTGAATCTCCTGTTTCCTGAAGGTTCCTGAACGCTCCCTGTCCGGTTGCCGGGCGACGTTGCTAGGCGGGTGATCTCTCGATTACCCGCACCTGCTTCTCATCAGCTTCGGCACACCTGGTCCTGATCATCACCCCTTCATAAGCTCTGACCTGACATCCATTCCCTGCTGGATCGTTAGCCATGAACATCATTCTCCCGGGACCTTCACCCAACCCCTGCCTGGTTGTCAGCGGCTGCCGTGCCATCATTGGATCTGCCACTTCACCTCCACCAACTCATCTCCGCCGCCCGCTCCGTCTCCTGGATTACTCTGCATCTTTTTGAATCTGTTACAGTTTTTTACAATCACTTTGACACTAATTTCAGAACCTTGACGTCATTTTTCAAAACTCTAGACTCAAAACTCACAACCAATGATCAAAATGCACATTTTTCAAAACTCTAACACTTTTTTCAATTGCTTGGATACAATACACATAAAACTAAGATCATTTGTTCATTTAACAAAAGTCACCTGTTCAATATGACACAACTTAACATCAAAGTACTACTATTTCAAAAGGCAATTCACACATTACATTTCAGATGAGTGTCTACTCATTTCATTAAAATTATCCAACTATCAATTGATACAACTGCTCAAAATGATAAGTAACTGTTGCATTACTCTTAATGCATAGTTGTATGGAAACAGACAAACAATATTCCATGTTTAGATCATGAAAGTTTCAAAGTAACGAGATTCATTGTCACCAATTAGAGTGGAGCATGAACCAATTAGACTACATTATCTATGGATGTAATATTTCATCATCATTCTTTATCAGACACCGTTTCTATGGTCCCCTTGTAACCTTCCTTGATGAGCTCGATCAGGCCTGTAGAGCTGGTGGCGTGACCTATGTCATTGTGTGTGATAATGTCAGGTTCCACCATGCTCATATCATGCAAGCATGGTTTCAGGCCCATGCACAATTGACCACCCAGTATTTACCCCCATACTCTCCTTTCCTTAACCCGATTAAGGAATATTTCTCCACATGGAGATGGAAGGTTTATGATAGGCGCCCTCATGAACAAGTCACTCTTCTCCAGGCCATGGATGACGCATGCAATGACATCACGGCAGACCAGTGTCAGGCCTGGATTCGCCATGGCCAAAGGTTTTTTCCAAGATATTTGGCTAATGAAAACATCCATTGTGATGTAGATGAGAACCTGTGGCCAAAACCACAAGACAGAGTTGATGAAAATGTAGAAGTACAGTAATCACTCCTATGTTTTGCTTTTTACAGTACAAGCAAGCAAGTTTATGTTTTACAGTACTGTATTGTTTTTCATCAATATATTTCAGATTTTGTTCAATGATTCCACTGTGTCTGTGGCATTCTCTCTACTACTGCAGTACTTTTACAGGGATGTATTTACATGTAGTACCATAATGAAACATGTATCACCTATTTTGTACTACAATATTTAATGATTGTACGAACAATGACACAGTGAAACTATTGGTTGCTTGTGTGTGGGTGATCTAAATTAACGTTTCATTGGTATTTCACAATACATTTGTATTTTGAATCAATGATTGTGCAAGTGTAAGATTTATTTAAAGATATGAATGCACAATGCAATGTTTTGAACATTGGACAGCCTGTGTTACAAGTGATGACCGTTTTGAGTTTTGTGTCTAGAGTTTTGAAAAATGACGTCAAGGTTCTGAAATTAGTGCCAAAGTGATTGTAAAAAACTGTAACAATCACCCATATTAGCAAACTTATTTCATTTCAAACATCACATTTCTCTAGTATAGGCGACGATATCAGCTAAATGCTTTTGATAAGTGATCGGTATGGTAGGTGTCGATCATTTCTGTTTTTCATCCCAGTTCTACTACTTACTGTGAGGATGCTATGAGGATTATTGTGTTTGTGTGTGTGTGTTTGTGTGTTTGTGTGTGTGTGTGTGTGTGTGTGTCTGTGTCTGTGTGTGAGTGTTTGTGTGTGTGTGCGTGTGTGTGACAAACCAGTATCTTTGATGAGGGGCCAGGTGCTGATCTGGCAAAGACCTCACCTCCAGCTTCACAACACCTCTGGAGGTCAGATTTAAACCCTGCAGGGTAAACACCGTGCTTTACATTTAACAGACACTCTTACCCAGGCTGACTTAAAGTTAATGGATGCATATATGTTTTGTGTAATTATTTTTTTCATACCTTCCCCCAGTGGGAATCGAACCCACAACCCTGGCATTGCAAACACCATGCTCTACCAACTGAGCTACATCCATGCCACAATTCAGACTACTGCCCATAATAATTCCTATCTAAACCTTTCGGCTTGTGAAACCCCCAGACAGAGGTGTGAAATTCCTCAACTTGAGGAGCTTCAAACATCAGAACAATGGCCTGACAACACCTGAGACATTTTTTAGGAAGATGGCATCTGCCATAGACAAGGGTGAAAATAAAAACAACATGCAGGTTTTCTTTTAAATGTGTTGTTTATTTTAAAGTGCAGATACCCAAAACTGAAATTTAAGTTGAACATGCAAGGCTAAATATATTACAAAATTACAGATGTACATTTTAAAAAGGGGTTTAAGGATATTTTTGAGTCCCATCAGCTATTGGTGATTTCGTGCTGACTGGCCTAGCTGTCAAGCCATTCCAAAATCTTATCCTTCTACACCAAAATATTTTCTTGACACTCCATAGTCAAACAACAGTTCTTCCTGTACCGGAATGTCTCGTTGGGCAATAAAAAGGATGCAATGGCCTAGGCGACAACACCTTGGGTGGGCAATTGTCTTCAAAATGAATGTTCATATATAACATGCCATTCCCCATGCATTATGCTGTTGGGTCAGGGAGGAGGGAGGTTGAAATGCTGGGGAAAAACATCTCCACAGAAGATCCACACAGCATTTAAACATTTCTCAAATGAAAGTAACAGCATTAGAATATATATAGGGTTGCCTAATCACACATTTGACATTTTGGAAGGATTTAACCTATTTGAAAAAAGTTGAAAGGCAACGTGGATCTACTGTGGAGTAGTTCTTCCCAGCACTTCAACCAAATCAGATTTATATTACATATTGCCTGGTGTGATTTAAAATGGAAAGAAAGCTCTAATCTTTACCCAAATGGTCTCAAATTAAAGGCCTGTTGGTAATTTCAGTGGAACCATCCAACCCAAGTAGCTATTCAACCTCAAAACTACCTGGTTTTGCTGTACATTCAAAACAGCAGTATAATGTGAAACTTCTTGTGGGCATTTAACAATGACAGAAAATCTTTTCCCAACTGGTCTCAAATGAGCTGTACTCTCAGGCCCATGTGATAAAGGGTTTTACTAGGTAGGGAGTGTAGAACAAGATGCATGGAGC
Source organism: Coregonus lavaretus (assembly GCF_964263955.1). Classification (NCBI taxonomy): domain Eukaryota; kingdom Metazoa; phylum Chordata; class Actinopteri; order Salmoniformes; family Salmonidae; genus Coregonus; species Coregonus lavaretus. The sequence goes on from NW_028165147.1 coordinate 667,489, forward strand.
TCCAGAGGTCACAAGGTCAATGTGGGCCTGCATGGATGTCAGCAGGGCATGAGGGAGAAACCCCCAAGTGAAAAGGTGTGTCTGTGTGAGTGAGTGAACCTGTCCTACAGGGGGCCAGAGCAGGCAGCCCCTTTCTCCTAGCCTGCTGCACCTCTGGATGACCAGGGAGTGAGCTGTACTCTCAGGCCCATGGGTGAGAGTGTTTTAATAGGCAGAGAGTGTTTAAATAGAGGCATGGAGGTCCATGGAGTGAGCTGTACTCTCAGACCCATGGGAGATGTCCTTTACTAGGCAGGGAGTGTAGAACAAGATGCATGGTGCTCCAGAGGTCACAAGGTCAATGTGGGCCTGCATGGATGTCAGCAAAAATACCTGTGGGAGTTTCAAAATGACAGAAAGCTCTAATCTTTTCCCAAATGGTCTCAAATTATAGGCCTGATCACCCTGGACTGATGCCTGTTGGTAATTTCAGTAGAACCAATCAACTCAAGTAGCTATTCAACCTCAAAATGACCTGGTTTAGCTGTACATTCAAAATAGCAGTATAGTGCAAAACTGCCTGTGTGCGTTTCAAAATGACAGAAAGCTCTAATCTTTTCCCAAATGGTCTCAAATTATAGGCCTGATCACCCTGGACCAATGGGAGAAGGCACAAGTGAATAGGTGTGTCTGTGTGAGTGAGTGAACCTGTCCACAGGGGGGCAGAGCAGGCAGCCCCTAGGAGCTGTTCTCCTAGTGAAAACCATCCGATTTCCAGGTGAACGGTTAAGGGGGGTTTGCCCCCCCCTTGGGGTCCCCCCCCCCAACCCGGCCATGGACCCCTAGCACGTCCATGTGTGAGTCAGGAGCCATCCCCTGGTTCTCCTAGTGAAAACCGTCCGATTACATGGTGAACGGTTAAGGGGGGTTTGCCCCCACCTTGGGGTCCCCCCCCCAACCCGGCCATGGACCCCTAGCACGCCCATGTTTGAGTCAGGAGCCACCCCCTTGTTCTCCTAGTGAAAACCATCCTAAAATGACAGGTGGCGGCCCCTTTTGGTCGAATCCGGGTGGGGGGGTTTGCCCCCCCCTTGGGGTCCCCCCCCAACCCGGCCATTGGCACCCAGCACGTCCATTTGTGATTCAGGAGCCATCCCCTGGTTCTCCTAGTGAAAACCGTCCTAAAATGACAGGTGGCGGCCCCTTTTGGTCGAATCCGGGTGGGGGGTTTGCCCCCACTTGGGGTCTCCCCCCCAACCCGGCCATGGGCACCCAGCACGTCCATGTGTGAGTCAGGAGCCATCCCCTGTTTCTCATAGTGAAAACCGTCCTAAAATGACAGGTGGCGCCCCCTTGTGGACGATTCCGGGTGGGCCCCGCCCTTGGGGGTCTCCCCCAAGCCAGCCATGGGCACCAACCCGCCCATGTATGACTGAAGGAGCCCTACTCTAGTTTAATTAGTGAAATCCGTCCTAAAATGCGAATTCGCGCCACCCCATGGCTGAAAATCAGCTGGGGGGCAGTGCACCCACACCCCCACCACCCCCCACCCCCAACCCCCAAACCCCTTGGTGTCTCCACCAAGACAGACATGAGCACCCATCCTGGGCATGTGTGACTGAAGGAGCCCTTCTCTGGTTCTCCAAGTGAAATCCGTCCTAAAATGTGAAACGGCGCCACCCCATGGCCGAAAATCAACTGGGGGGCAGTGCACCCACACCCCACCCACCCCCATCCCCAACCCCCAAGCCCCTTGGTGTCTCCACCAAGACAGACATGAGCACCCATCCTGGGCATGTGAGACTGAAGGAGCCCTCCTCTGGTTCTCCTAGTGAAATCCGTCCTAAAATGCGAAATGGCGCCACCCCATGGCTGAAAATCAGCTGGGGGGCAGTGCACCCCCACCCCCAACACCCCCCATCCCCAACACACAAGCCCCTTGGGGTCTCCCCCAAGCTGGACATGAGCACCCATCCTGGGCATGTGTGACTGAAGGAGCCCTCCCCTGGTTCTCCTAGTGAAAACCGGAGGGTTACCATGTGGGGGTGTCTGACCCTCCACTCCAATCCGACCAAGAGCACCCATTTCGGCCTTGTGTGACTCAGGAGCCGGTCCCTGGTTCTCCTAGTGAAAACCGGAGGGTTACCATGTGGGGTGTCTGACCCTCCACCCCAATCCGACCAAGAGCACCCATTTCGGCCTTCTGTGACTCAGGAGCCGGTCCCTGGTTCTCATAGTGAAAACCGGAGGGTTACCATTTGGGGTGTCTGACCCTCCACCCCAATCCGACCAAGAGCACCCATTTCAGCCATGTGTGAGTCAGGAGCCATCCCCTCGTTCTCCTAGTGAAAACCATCCGATTTCCAGGTGAACGGTTAAGTGGGGTTTGCCCCCCCTTGGGGGTCCCCCCCCAACCCGGCCATGGACCCCCAGCACGCCCATGTGTGAGTCAGGAGCCATCCCCTGGTTCTCCTAGTGAAAACTGTCCTAAAATGACAGGTGGCGCCCCCTTGTGGTCGAATCCGGGTGGGGGGGTTTGCCCCCCCTTGGGGTCCCCCCCCAACCCGGCCATGGGAACCCAGCACGCCCATGTGTGAGTCAGGAGCCATCCCCTGGTTCTCCTAGTGAAAACCGTCCTAAAATGACAGGTGGCGCCCCCTTGTGGACGAATCCGGGTGGGGGGGGCCCCCCCTTGGGGGTCTCCCCCAAGCCAGCCATGGGCACCCAACCGCCCATGTATGACTTAAGGAGCCCTACTCTAGTTTAATTAGTGAAATCTGTCCTAAAATGCGAATTGGCGCCACCCCATGGCCGAAAATCAGCTGGGGGGTAGTGCACCCCCAACCCAAACTCCCCCCACCCCCAAGCCCCTCGGGGTCTCCCCCAAGCCAGACATGAGCACCCATCCTGGGCATGTGTGACTGAAGGAGCCCTCCTCTGGTTCTCCTATTGAAATCCGTTCTAAAATGCGAAATGGCGCCACCCCATGGCCGAAAATCAGCTGGGGGGCAGTGCACCCCCACCCCCAACACCCCCCATCCCCAACACACAAGCCCCTTGGGGTCTCCCCCAAGCCGGACATGAGAACTCATCCTGGGCATGTGTGACTGAAGGAGCCCTCCCCTGGTTCTCCTAGTGAAAACCGTCGGGATACCATGTCCAATTGAAAGTGGGGTGTCTGACCCCCCACCCCAATCCGACCAAGAGCACCCATTTCGGCCTTGTGTGAGTCAGGAGCCGGTCCCTGGTTCTCCTAGTGAAAACCGGAGGGTTACCATGTGGGGTGTCTGACCCTCCACCCCAATCCGACCAAGAGCACCCATTTCGGCCATGTGTGAGTCAGGAGCCATCCCCTGGTTCTCCTAGTGAAAACCATCCGATTTCCAGGTGAACGGTTAAGTGGGGTTTGCCCCCCCTTGGGGGTCCCCCCCAACCCGGCCATGGACCCACAGCATGCCAATGTGTGAGTCAGAAGCCATCTCCTGGTTTTCCTAGTGAAAACCGTCCTAAAATGACAGGTGGCGCCCCCTTGTGGTCGATCCGGGTGGGGGGGGGGTTGCCCCCACCTTGGGGTCCCCCCCCAACCCGGCCATGGGCACCTAGCACGCCCATGTGTGAGTCAGGAGCCATCCCCTGGTTCTCCTAGTGAAAACTGTCCGATTACATGGTGAACGGTTAAGGGGGGTTGCCCCCCCCCTTGGGGTCCCCCCCCATCCCGGCCATGGACCCCCAGCACGCCCATGAGTGAATCAGGAGCCACCCCCTGGTTCTCCTAGTGAAAACCGTCCTATGAAGACAGGTGGCGCCCCCTTGTGGTCGAATCCGGGGGGGGGGGGTTTGCCCCCCCTTGGGGTCCCCCCCCAACCCGGCCATGGGCACCCAGCACGTCCATGTGTGAGTCAGGAGCCATCCCCTGGTTCTCCTAGTGAAAACCGTCCTAAAATGACAGGTGGCGCCCCCTTGTAGACGAATCCGGGTGGTGGGGGCCCCCCTTGGGGGTCTCGGGTCTCGCCCAAGCCAGCAATTGGCACCCACCCGCCCATGTATGACTGAAGGAGCCCTACTCTAGTTTATTAGTGAAATCCATCCTAAAATGCGAATTGGCGCCACCCCAAGGCCGAAAATCAGCTGGGGGGGTAGTGCACCCCCACCCCAAACACCCCACACCCCCAAGCCCCTCGGGGTCTCCCCCAAGCCAGACATGAGCACCCAATCTGGGCATGTGTGACTGAAGGAGCCCTCCTCTGGTTCTCCTAGTGAAAACCGTCCTAAAATGATAGGTGGCGCCCCCTTGTGGATGAATCCGGGTGGGGGGGGGTTGGGGCCCCCCCTTGGGTTCTCCCCCAAGCCGGCCATGGGCACCCAGCACGTCCATGTGTGAGTCAGGAGCCATCCCCTGGTTCTCATAGTGTAAACCGTCCTAAAATGACAGGTGGCGCTCCCTTGTGGACGAATCCGGGTGGGCCCCCCCCTTGGGGGTCTCCCCCAAGCCTGCCATGAGCACCCACCCGCCCATGTATGACTGAAGGAGCCCTCCTCTGGTTCTCCTAGTTAAATCAGTCCTAAAGTGAGAAATGGCGCCAACCCATGGCCGAAAATCAGATGGGGGGCAGTGCCCATCCCCCCCCCCCCCCCCCCCAACATTTATGAAACTGGTGAAGTCCCAGAAGTGGAGAGGATTGTACATTTCCAATGACCCTGTCAAAGGAAGACAGGTCAGGACAACACGGACATCAGCATCAAGCGTGTCTGTCAGAGTGCCAGGTCTCTCTCCATTCAGAGACATCAGTATCAAGCCTGTCTGTCAGAGTGCCAGGTCTCTCTCCATTCAGAGACATCAGTATCAAGCCTGTCTGTCAGAGTGCCAGGTCTCTCTCCATTCAGAGACATCAGTATCAAGCCTGTCTGTCAGAGTGCCAGGTCTCTCTCCATTCAGAGACATCAGTATCAAGCCTGTCTGTCAGAGTGCCAGGTCTCTCTCCATTCAGAGACATCAGCATCAAGCCTGTCTGTCAGAGTGCCAGGTCTCTCTCCATTCAGAGACATCAGTATCAAGCGTGTCTGTCAGAGTGCCAGGTCTCTCTCCATTCAGAGACATCAGTATCAAGCCTGTCTGTCAGAGTGCCAGGTCTCTCTCCATTCAGAGACATCAGTATCAAGCCTGTCTGTCAGAGTGCCAGGTCTCTCTCCATTCAGAGACATCAGTATCAAGCGTGTCTGTCAGAGTGCCAGATCTCTCTCCATTCAGAGACATCAGTATCAAGCCTGTCTGTCAGAGTGCCAGGTCTCTCTCCATTCAGAGACATCAATATCAAGCCTGTCTGTCAGAGTGCCAGGTCTCTCTCCATTCAGAGACATCAGTATCAAGCCTGTCTGTCAGTGTGCCAGGTCTCTCTCCATTCAGAGACATCAGCATCAAGCCTGTCTGTCAGAGTGCCAGGTCTCTCTCCATTCAGAGACATCAATATCAAGCCTGTCTGTCAGAGTGCCAGGTCTCTCTCCATTCAGAGACATCAGTATCAAGCGTGTCTGTCAGAGTGCCAGGTCTCTCTCCATTCAGAGACATCAGTATCAAGCCTGTCTGTCAGAGTGCCAGGTCTCTCTCCATTCAGAGATATCAGCATCAAGCCTGTCTGTCAGAGTGCCAGGTCTCTCTCCATTCACAGACATCAGTATCAAGCGTGTCTGTCAGAGTGCCAGGTCTCTCTCCATTCAGAGACATCAGTATCAAGCCTGTCTGTCAGAGTGCCAGGTCTCTCTCCATTCAGAGACATCAGTATCAAGCCTGTCTGTCAGAGTGCCAGGTCTCTCTCCATTCAGAGACATCAGTATCAAGCCTGTCTGTCAGAGTGCCAGGTCTCTCTCCATTCAGAGACATCAGTATCAAGCCTGTCTGTCAGAGTGCCAGGTCTCTCTCCATTCAGAGACATCAGTATCAAGCGTGTCTGTCAGAGTGCCAGGTCTCTCTCCATTCAGAGACATCAGTATCAAGCCTGTCTGTCAGAGTGCCAGGTCTCTCTCCATTCAGAGACATCAGCATCAAGCCTGTCTGTCAGAGTGCCAGGTCTCTCTCCATTCAGAGACATCAATATCAAGCCTGTCTGTCAGAGTGCCAGGTCTCTCTCCATTCAGAGACATCAGTATCAAGCCTGTCTGTCAGTGTGCCAGGTCTCTCTCCATTCAGAGACATCAGTATCAAGCCTGTCTGTCAGAGTGCCAGGTCTCTCTCCATTCAGAGACATCAGCATCAAGCCTGTCTGTCAGAGTGCCAGGTGTCTCTCCATTCAGAGACATCAGTATCAAGCCTGTCTGTCAGAGTGCCAGGTCTCTCTCCATTCAGAGACATCAGTATCAAGCCTGTCTGTCAGAGTGCCAGGTCTCTCTCCATTCAGAGACATCAGCATCAAGCCTGTCTGTCAGAGTGCCAGGTCTCTCTCCATTCAGAGACATCAGTATCAAGCCTGTCTGTCAGAGTGCCATGTCTCTCTCCATTCAGAGACATCAGTATCAAGCCTGTCTGTCAGAGTGCCAGGTGTCTCTCCATTCAGAGACATCAGTATCAAGCCTGTCTGTCAGAGTGCCATGTCTCTCTCCATTCAGAGACATCAGTATCAAGCCTGTCTGTCAGAGTGCCAGGTCTCTCTCCATTCAGAGACATCAGTATCAAGCCTGTCTGTCAGAGTGCCAGGTCTCTCTCCATTCAGAGACATCAGTATCAAGCGTGTCTGTCAGAGTGCCAGGTCTCTCTCCATTCAGAGACATCAGTATCAAGCCTGTCTGTCAGAGTGCCAGGTCTCTCTCCATTCAGAGACATCAGCATCAAGCCTGTCTGTCAGAGTGCCAGGTCTCTCTCCATTCAGAGACATCAATATCAAGCCTGTCTGTCAGAGTGCCAGGTCTCTCTCCATTCAGAGACATCAGTATCAAGCCTGTCTGTCAGTGTGCCAGGTCTCTCTCCATTCAGAGACATCAGCATCAAGCCTGTCTGTCAGAGTGCCAGGTCTCTCTCCATTCAGAGACATCAATATCAAGCCTGTCTGTCAGAGTGCCAGGTCTCTCTCCATTCAGAGACATCAGTATCAAGCCTGTCTGTCAGTGTGCCAGGTCTCTCTCCATTCAGAGACATCAGCATCAAGCCTGTCTGTCAGAGTGCCAGGTCTCTCTCCATTCAGAGACATCAGTATCAAGCCTGTCTGTCAGAGTGCCATGTCTCTCTCCATTCAGAGACATCAGTATCAAGCCTGTCTGTCAGTGTGCCAGGTCTCTCTCCATTCAGAGACATCAGTATCAAGCCTGTCTGTCAGAGTGCCAGGTCTCTCTCCATTCAGAGACATCAGTATCAAGCCTGTCTGACAGAGTGCCAGGTCTCTCTCCATTCAGAGACATCAGTATCAAGCCTGTCTGTCAGAGTGCCAGGTCTCTCTCCATTCAGAGACATCAGTATCAAGCCTGTCTGTCAGAGTGCCAGGTCTCTCTCCATTCAGAGACATCAGTATCAAGCCTGTCTGTCAGAGTGCCAGGTCTCTCTCCATTCAGAGACATCAATATCAAGCCTGTCTGTCAGAGTGCCAGGTCTCTCTCCATTCAGAGACATCAGTATCAAGCCTGTCTGTCAGTGTGCCAGGTCTCTCTCCATTCAGAGACATCAGCATCAAGCCTGTCTGTCAGAGTGCCAGGTCTCTCTCCATTCAGAGACATCAGTATCAAGCCTGTCTGTCAGAGTGCCAGGTCTCTCTCCATTCAGAGACATCAGTATCAAGCGTGTCTGTCAGAGTGCCAGGTCTCTCTCCATTCAGAGACATCAGTATCAAGCCTGTCTGTCAGAGTGCCAGGTCTCTCTCCATTCAGAGACATCAGTATCAAGCCTGTCTGTCAGAGTGCCAGGTCTCTCTCCATTCAGAGACATCAGTATCAAGCGTGTCTGTCAGAATGCCAGGTCTCTCTCCATTCAGAGACATCAGTATCAAGCCTGTCTGTCAGAGTGCCAGGTCTCTCTCCATTCAGAGACATCAGCATCAAGCCTGTCTGTCAGAGTGCCAGGTCTCTCTCCATTCAGAGACATCAATATCAAGCCTGTCTGTCAGAGTGCCAGGTCTCTCTCCATTCAGAGACATCAGTATCAAGCCTGTCTGTCAGTGTGCCAGGTCTCTCTCCATTCAGAGACATCAGTATCAAGCCTGTCTGTCAGAGTGCCAGGTCTCTCTCCATTCAGAGACATCAGCATCAAGCCTGTCTGTCAGAGTGCCAGGTGTCTCTCCATTCAGAGACATCAGCATCAAGCCTGTCTGTCAGAGTGCCAGGTCTCTCTCCATTCAGAGACATCAGTATCAAGCCTGTCTGTCAGAGTGCCAGGTCTCTCTCTTTTCAGAGACATCAGCATCAAGCCTGTCTGTCAGAGTGCCAGGTCTCTCTCCATTCAGAGACATCAGTATCAAGCCTGTCTGTCAGAGTGCCATGTCTCTCTCCATTCAGAGACATCAGTATCAAGCCTGTCTGTCAGAGTGCCAGGTGTCTCTCCATTCAGAGACATCAGTATCAAGCATGTCTGTCAGAGTGCCATGTCTCTCTCCATTCAGAGACATCAGTATCAAGCCTGTCTGTCAGAGTGCCAGGTCTCTCTCCATTCAGAGACATCAGTATCAAGCCTGTCTGTCAGAGTGCCAGGTCTCTCTCCATTCAGAGACATCAGTATCAAGCGTGTCTGTCAGAGTGCCAGGTCTCTCTCCATTCAGAGACATCAGTATCAAGCCTGTCTGTCAGAGTGCCAGGTCTCTCTCCATTCAGAGACATCAGCATCAAGCCTGTCTGTCAGAGTGCCAGGTCTCTCTCCATTCAGAGACATCAATATCAAGCCTGTCTGTCAGAGTGCCAGGTCTCTCTCCATTCAGAGACATCAGTATCAAGCCTGTCTGTCAGTGTGCCAGGTCTCTCTCCATTCAGAGACATCAGCATCAAGCCTGTCTGTCAGAGTGCCAGGTCTCTCTCCATTCAGAGACATCAATATCAAGCCTGTCTGTCAGATTGCCAGGTCTCTCTCCATTCAGAGACATCAGTATCAAGCCTGTCTGTCAGTGTGCCAGGTCTCTCTCCATTCAGAGACATCAGCATCAAGCCTGTCTGTCAGAGTGCCAGGTCTCTCTCCATTCAGAGACATCAGTATCAAGCGTGTCTGTCAGAGTGCCATGTCTCTCTCCATTCAGAGACATCAGTATCAAGCCTGTCTGTCAGTGTGCCAGGTCTCTCTCCATTCAGAGACATCAGTATCAAGCCTGTCTGTCAGAGTGCCAGGTCTCTCTCCATTCAGAGACATCAGTATCAAGCCTGTCTGTCAGAGTGCCAGGTCTCTCTCCATTCAGAGACATCAGTATCAAGCCTGTCTGTCAGAGTGCCAGGTCTCTCTCCATTCAGAGACATCAGTATCAAGCCTGTCTGTCAGTGTGCCAGGTCTCTCTCCATTCAGAGACATCAGTATCAAGCCTGTCTGTCAGAGTGCCAGGTCTCTCTCCATTCAGAGACATCAGTATCAAGCCTGTCTGTCATTGTGGCAGGTCTCTCTCCATTCAGAGACATCAGTATCAAGCCTGTCTGTCATTGTGGCAGGTCTCTCTCCATTCAGAGACATCAGTATCAAGCCTGTCTGTCAGAGTGCCAGGTCTCTCTCCATTCAGAGACATCAGTATCAAGCCTGTCTGTCAGAGTGCCAGGTCTCTCTCCATTCAGAGACATCAGTATCAAGCCTGTCTGTCAGTGTGCCAGGTCTCTCTCCATTCAGAGACATCAGCATCAAGCCTGTCTGTCAGAGTGCCAGGTCTCTCTCCATTCAGAGACATCAATATCAAGCCTGTCTGTCAGATTGCCAGGTCTCTCTCCATTCAGAGACATCAGTATCAAGCCTGTCTGTCAGTGTGCCAGGTCTCTCTCCATTCAGAGACATCAGCATCAAGCCTGTCTGTCAGAGTGCCAGGTCTCTCTCCATTCAGAGACATCAGTATCAAGCGTGTCTGTCAGAGTGCCATGTCTCTCTCCATTCAGAGACATCAGTATCAAGCCTGTCTGTCAGTGTGCCAGGTCTCTCTCCATTCAGAGACATCAGTATCAAGCCTGTCTGTCAGAGTGCCAGGTCTCTCTCCATTCAGAGACATCAGTATCAAGCCTGTCTGTCAGAGTGCCAGGTCTCTCTCCATTCAGAGACATCAGTATCAAGCCTGTCTGTCAGAGTGCCAGGTCTCTCTCCATTCAGAGACATCAGTATCAAGCCTGTCTGTCAGTGTGCCAGGTCTCTCTCCATTCAGAGACATCAGTATCAAGCCTGTCTGTCAGAGTGCCAGGTCTCTCTCCATTCAGAGACATCAGTATCAAGCCTGTCTGTCATTGTGGCAGGTCTCTCTCCATTCAGAGACATCAGTATCAAGCCTGTCTGTCATTGTGGCAGGTCTCTCTCCATTCAGAGACATCAGTATCAAGCCTGTCTGTCAGAGTGCCAGGTCTCTCTCCATTCAGAGACATCAGTATCAAGCCTGTCTGTCAGAGTGCCAGGTCTCTCTCCATTCAGAGACATCAGTATCAAGCCTGTCTGTCAGAGTGCCAGGTCTCTCTCCATTCAGAGACATCAGTATCAAGCGTGTCTGTCAGAGTGCCATGTCTCTCTCCATTCAGAGACATCAGTATCAAGCCTGTCTGTAAGTGTGCCAGGTCTCTCTCCATTCAGAGACATCAGTATCAAGCCTGTCTGTCAGAGTGCCAGGTCTCTCTCCATTCAGAGACATCAGCATCAAGCCTGTCTGACAAAGTGCCAGGTCTCTCTCCTTTCAGAGACATCAGTATCAAGCCTGTCTGTCAGAGTGCCAGGTCTCTCTCCATTCAGAGACATCAGTATCAAGCCTGTCTGTCAGTGTGCCAGGTCTCTCTCCATTCAGAGACATCAGTATCAAGCCTGTCTGTCAGAGTGCCAGGTCTCTCTCCATTCAGAGACATCAGTATCAAGCCTGTCTGTCAGTGTGGCAGGTCTCTCTCCATTCAGAGACATCAGTATCAAGCGTGTCTGTCAGAGTGCCAGGTCTCTCTCCATTCAGAGACATCAGTATCAAGCCTGTCTGTCAGAGTGCCAGGTCTCTCTCCATTCAGAGACATCAGTATCAAGCCTGTCTGTCAGAGTGCCAGGTCTCTCTCCATTCAGAGACATCAGTATCAAGCCTGTCTGTCAGAGTGCCAGGTCTCTCTCCATTCAGAGACATCAGTATCAAGCCTGTCTCTCAGAGTGCCAGGTCTCTCTCCATTCAGAGACATCAGTATCAAGCCTGTCTGTCAGAGTGCCAGGTCTCTCTCCATTCAGAGACATCAGTATCAAGCGTGTCTGTCAGAGTGCCAGGTCTCTCTCCATTCAGAGACATCAGTATCAAGCCTGTCTGTCAGAGTGCCAGGTCTCTCTCCATTCAGAGACATCAGCATCAAGCCTGTCTGTCAGAGTGCCAGGTCTCTCTCCATTCATAGACATCAGTATCAAGCCTGTCTGTCAGAGTGCCAGGTCTCTCTCCATTCAGAGACATCAGTATCAAGCGTGTCTGTCAGAGTGCCAGGTCTCTCTCCATTCAGAGACATCAGTATCAAGCCTGTCTGTCAGAGTGCCAGGTCTCTCTCCATTCAGAGACATCAGCATCAAGCCTGTCTGTCAGAGTGCCAGGTCTCTCTCCATTCAGAGACATCAATATCAAGCCTGTCTGTCAGAGTGCCAGGTCTCTCTCCATTCAGAGACATCAGTATCAAGCCTGTCTGTCAGTGTGCCAGGTCTCTCTCCATTCAGAGACATCAGTATCAAGCCTGTCTGTCAGAGTGCCAGGTCTCTCTCCATTCAGAGACATCAGCATCAAGCCTGTCTGTCAGAGTGCCAGGTGTCTCTCCATTCAGAGACATCAGTATCAAGCCTGTCTGTCAGAGTGCCAGGTCTCTCTCCATTCAGAGACATCAGTATCAAGCGTGTCTGTCAGAGTGCCAGGTCTCTCTCCATTCAGAGACATCAGCATCAAGCCTGTCTGTCAGAGTGCCAGGTCTCTCTCCATTCAGAGACATCAGTATCAAGCCTGTCTGTCAGAGTGCCATGTCTCTCTCCATTCAGAGACATCAGTATCAAGCCTGTCTGTCAGTGTGCCAGGTCTCTCTCCATTCAGAGACATCAGTATCAAGCCTGTCTGTCAGAGTGCCAGGTCTCTCTCCATTCAGAGACATCAGTATCAAGCCTGTCTGACAGAGTGCCAGGTCTCTCTCCATTCAGAGACATCAGTATCAAGCCTGTCTGTCAGAGTGCCAGGTCTCTCTCCATTCAGAGACATCAGTATCAAGCCTGTCTGTCAGAGTGCCAGGTCTCTCTCCATTCAGAGACATCAGTATCAAGCCTGTCTGTCAGAGTGCCAGGTCTCTCCCCATTAAGAGACATCAGTATCAATCCCATCTGTCAGTCTGGACTTCATCACATCATCTTGCAAGTCTCCATGTACTGGCTCCATACATGTTTCTGTGAACACAAACAGTCACTGTTCTCTTACCAATGGCTTTTAGGATAGGTGATATCTGACACACAAACAGGTACTATGTTGAAGTTTGAACAGGTCAGACTAAACCTACCTAATTCTGTTCTCCCCATCGACGACCGTTGGTGAGCAGCAAGAGGTGAGGCGTATTCAGGCTGGTATGGCCGTAAGCGAGGGAACAACTCTTGGTACACTATATAAAGTCAATGTGTCACTCACTCTGAAAGGGACACAGAAACGTATCCACTTTGTGACACAAACTGAAGAAGCTCAACCCTTGCTTACATTTCCAATATATATATATATATATATATATATTTTTTTTTTTTTTTGAGTCTTGTTGGGGGGAGGGGGAGAGGGCATATCCTATGTTGATTTATGACAAGTTCATTGACTAGGGCCCTATAAAATAGGCGTTGCGGACCGAATCACGGAATCCAGACATTAAACCGAAATTCAACAATATTCAAACATTTATTGAACTTAGTAAGAAATCAACTAAATCTATTCAACTTGTTAGAAAACGCATTCATTTGCCCAAGTCAATCATAAGACATGAACAAAATGCATCAGTGATTCGTATTTCCATGAACTTTCTGGCAAGGCACAGGAATGCCCCTGTCTGTGTGCATGTGTGCGGTGTGCACGTATGTCTACACTTTGTGTACCCATTAGCGATGATGCTAATGATAACCTTCTTCTGGTTGGTGAAGGAATGGCTTTCCCCAAAACCTTCGCAAGTAAATGTTAACTACAAAGTAGCCTATGCCTGCCTGGCAGAATTATACCGTGATCATTTGCATCACTCCAGTGGCCATTTGTTCTACAGCAACACCGCTTAACCAAACAAAGGTCTCTTCCTGGTGCACGCTTGCATTTAAGGGTAACTACACCCCAAAATCTAAATGTCTTACATTTTTCCCATACCTCACAAATGGTCACCTGATAGGGTTTAAACATTGTTGTGGACATAGAACATCCAATTGTGCTGTTTTGCTATTAAAAAGGTGTACTTTTGAGAGCGAAAACCTGCCAAAACAGGGACAAACGGTCAACGGGGAAATCTAAACGGAGAAAAGGGAACTTGGGAATTAACGGAATCAGGCAAAACATTGAAGGGATTTTATAGTGCCCTAATGGACTACAGACATTGACTGTCTCCTAGACTAAAAACAAAGGCTGCAGGTACTGCGTATATTTTGAGGGAAACGCACTGTCCATTATTTGATTTGATCAGGGCAGGGCAGCACACACAAACTGCATTTAGTCCAATAACAATCCATGATATTATTAGGGTGATAAATAAAAGGCAGTTGCTCCATGACACAAGAGCACGCTCTACTGGGACAAAAAGCTTACAGCACCTGGTATTCCCAGGCGGTCTCCCATCCAAGTACTAACCAGGCCCGACCCTGCTTAGCTTCCGAGATCGGACGAGATCGGGCGTATTTTTTTTTTTTCTCTTTTTATTATAAAAAACAAAATCAACAAAACAATACAACAAATACAACATAATTACACCATCCTTATTCACTAATCAACATAAAATACATAATCTAATATAGACATTAGACATACTCCATTTCAGAAGTTAACCCTAACTCCCCCTCCTCCCTCCTCCATAGACACTAAAGTACTCCCCTTTATAAACATACTTTCAAATTTCTCTAGTTTTGCATTATACATTAATTCCACCTGCTTTCTTAAACCTGCTTTAAAGATTACCCAGACATTCACCTTTTTCCCCTCAAAATGTTTCATATTCCTTCTACAGTAAATTGCATACCTCACAAAACTCAAAACAATATTCAACAGGTACACATTCACACCCAAACATTTCCCCATTACTCCAAATAATATTAACCTATCCCATGCAAAACTTTCTAAAAACTATTTTCTCCAGTGCCTCCACAACAAAAGTTTTACTTCCTTGAAAAAACCTGTCAGACTTGGACATTCAACAAATAAATGCAACAAAGACTCTGGCTTCATCATACACACATCACATTCCCGCCGTACATCGCGGTTTATCTGATGTAAAATAATATTTGTGTATATACGATTATGCCGTACCATAAAATCCATGTTCTCACAATTTCGTTTATTCCCAAACAAAACCAAATTCTCCCACATCAAAGAAACATCCAAATCAATAAACATTTTTCTCCACATCCTCTCAGCCGCAGGCCTCACACACACAGACTTCAACATACACTTGTACAATCTTTTCTGTGTTACTTTTGATAATACTTGTTTCCCCGATCCTTTACCCACATAGAGACTTGGCAGCACATACAAGTCCTCATATTCCCCCTCCCCATTTATCACTTTTATCCACTCACCCGGAATGCATAATTTAATTCTTTCGTATATCTGTAATACTAATTTTCTCTCCACTGTATCATCAAACTCCCACACAGTATCCAGAATTGCCTGCCCCCTTAAAAACCCCGGTATAACCTCTTAAAGAAAATCCTTTACCAATATTAACCCAGCCTTCATGAACATTTTGTTGTACAGCACCTTCCCACCACTCTCTATTTTCGGATTCAAAAACACAGGCTGATTAAATATGTTGTCCTTATTTGTACATGTGTACTCAATCTTAGGAAGAAATTCCCCCCATGCCAACAACACCTCTTTATAGAACTCAGGCAAACCCTCCAACATATCCTTCTTCCATGACATCAATAATCCACTTTCTTCACAACCCCCACTTCTGTACAAAAAATGTTTAAAAAACCTTTTCCATCCATAATCTCCCTCCCCATATAAGTATTTTTGCACAGTTTTTATTCTCATTGCTTTTCTCTTCACATCCAAATCCACCAATTTCAACCCCCCATCCTTTAAATCCGAGATAAGAGTTGCCCTTGCAATCCTAGTCCCCTTCCCCTCCCATAGGAAATCTGTAACCAAACCATTGAATTCTTTTAACACCCATTGTGGCATATCCAACGAACCTAGAACATAGATACATTTGGATGCCACCAAGGAATTAATCACCACCACCTTCCCCCTCAAGAACAGTTTTCTTGCCTTCCAATAGGATAGAGTATGTTTTATTTTATTCAAAACCCCAGTCCATGTCTCATCTCTCGTCCCTTCTTTATCCACCCCCAAAACCACCCCTAAAGTCTTTATATAACCTTCAGCCTTTTTGAAAGGGAATCCACAGTCCACTTTTTCATCTATCCCCACATACATTATTTCAGATTTTTCAACATTAAGTTTTGCCCCTGATGCCTTGCCATATACCTCAAAACACTCCATTACATTCTTCACACTTTCAACATCTATCACAGTACATGTAGTATCATCCGCATATTGCTGTATAACACTCTCCCCCCCATCCGGTATCCGTATACCTCGAATTAATTTGTTTGCTTTAATCATTGCTGCAAGCGGCTCCACCGATAAACTATAAAGAGCAGCTGATAACGGACATCCCTGCCTAACAGATCTCTCCAGAGGAAAAGAATCTGTTAAAATCCCATTACATTTTACTCTGCTCCTTGCATATCCATTCAGTAATCTAATCCAACCTATCATTCTTTCACCAAACCCAAATTTCCCAAGTGTACGCAGTAAAAAGGAATGATCAACTCTATCAAAAGCCTTATTTAGATCCAAACTCATCACAAACCCCCCTTCCTCCCCCATATGCTTTTTCACATCCCTTATTGTTCCCACTGTGTCAGAAATATCCCTCCCTGGTACACTATATCCTTGTGTCTCTGCTATTACTCCTCCTATAACTTTTTTAACTCTATTAGCTAAGACCTTGGCTAAGATCTTATAATCACAATTTAAAAGTGTCAACGGTCGATAATTATCCAAATTTACACGACTCCCTTTATTTTTATACAGTATGGTTAAAACTCCTGTGGCCAGCGAATCTGGCACCACTTGATTCTTTTCAATATATTCATACAGTTTTCTTAAAATTGGAGCCAACAAATCTGCAAAAGATTTATAAAATTCCGCAGTTAGGCCATCAGACCCCGGACTCCTATTGCAATTAGCATCTAATATGGCCTCCTTAATGTCAGTTAGACTCATATCTTCATCACACATGTTTTTTTCCCCTTCTGTTAACTTAGTATCCACGTGTTCAAGCACCTTATCCATACAGGAATCATTAACCTCTTCTTTTTTAAATAAGCATTCATAATATCTCTCGACCGTATCCAGAATCCCCACCAAATCATTAACCTTTTCCCCTTTATCATTAATTAACTCCGTAATATAAATCTTCTCTTGTCTTCTTTTTTCTAAATTCAAGAAAAATGAAGTACACCTTTCCCCCTCTATCGCATATTGCACTCTACTCCTTACAATCGCCGCATTACATTTCTTCTTCTCATATTCATCAAGTGCATCCTTAGCCAGTAAATAATCCTCCACCCCATGACCTTCATCCTTTTCTATACACTCAAGTTCATGTTTAACCTTCTTACGTAGTTCCCTCTCCTTCTTTTTCAAAAAATAATTCCTCTTAACAGCATATTTTATAGTCAATTCCTTACATTTGGTTTTCAGCTCCTCCCACCACAACCCCATATTCACCTCCATTAACTGTTGTCTTTTGGCCTTCCCAATACATTCTGATATCATCTCAATATACTTTTCCTCCTCTAGCAAGCTATTATTTAAACACCACAGCCCACCAGATTTAGTATGTGTCCTTACTCCACAAGAAAATACCACCGCCGCATGATCACTAAAAGCTGTAAAAACATACTTAATTTCTTTCATAAAATTTCTTAAACCCTCATTTACTAAAACCAGATCTATTCGCGTCTGTTTCAACTCCCCTAAAACCACCTGCCTTCTAGAAATTCCTCTCTTGTTCGGATTCTCATCCCTCCATATATCAATCAAACTGTTTTCAAACATAATCTTCCTTAAGACCCCCCTAGATACGTCATTTCTAAAAATAGCTCCCCTTTTCATATCTAATCTATTCATTTTAACATTAAAATCCCCTACTAAAATACAGTTACCCTTGCACCATTTCCCTAATTCTAAAAATAAATTATTTCGCTCTCTCATTATTCGGCGCATAAATATTTATAATCCTAAAAACCCTATTCATATATTCAAAATCCAAAATTAAAATCCTCCCATTATTATCATTATATATCTTCTTCACATTTTCTACTACATCCTTCCTTAACAAAATTGCAACCCCACTTGAATTTCCCCTGCCATTGTTAACATAAATAAAATCCCTCCATATTTTTTTTACTTCTAAAACACATGCATTATCCCAGTGCGTCTCTTGAATACATAAAATATCTGAATTCTTCATTTGTACTATTCTATTAAATTTTCCCATTGTTCTCAAACCATTTGCATTTATTGACATTATATTTACCATTCTAATAAATAATAAAATAATAAAATATAATTTCATTATCCTCTACCTGTTATCCAGTTTCTTTCCTCTTCCACCCTTTCTCTCCCCCTCTTCCCCCCGCTTTCCTCTTCCTGTATCCTTCCCTCGTTCTTTCAATCTTTTCTCCATCATCCGTGTCCGATATCTCCTCCAAGTCCATGTTATCCAGCCAACTCAACTTCTTGTCACCCTCATCCGTTGTGCTCCCCATGTTCATCTCCGTCTCTGGTATTGTCATCGTTGTGCTCCCCGTGTTCATCTCCGTCTCATGTATCGCCGTCGTTGTCGTTTCTGTTATTGTTCTCAAACTCGAACCCCTCTCCATTTCTTCACCCCCCGAGGTACTTGTTAGTACTGTGCTATCCCCCAAAACCTGTGAGTCCCCCGTGCTTCCCCCCAGCCCACTCCCCCCCTCCTCCTGAAAACTCCCTCTTCTTATTTCTGAGTCCATACTACTCCCAATTTCATTCATCTTCTGGTCCTTCTCCCTTCTTCCTTCCTCCGTCTCTCCACTCTCCACCACGTCCTCTCCTCCATCTTCTTCTCCTTCTTTGCGACAATACAACTGCTTCCTCGAATAGTGCTTGACTCCCCTCTTCAGCCATAACCTCTCCACAGTTGCACTCCGCCAATCTCTTTCTGCATCCACCACAGAAATTCCTTTCCTTCTCTCCGACACATTCTCTCACATAGTGTCCTTGCTTGCCACATTTGAAACACTTAAATTCAGGGCAGTCTTTAACTATGTGCCCGGGTTGAATACACAAACGACACACTCTGACCTGTTTGTCATGAAGGACCCTAAAATATTCTGCTCCCTCCAACGTCTCAATTCTTGTAGAGTAAGGCAATGATGTCACTTTTTCTGTGAACTTGACTTTGCAAAAACGTGTCCCATCAACCACCTCCGTTCCTGGCCAAACTCTCCTCCTTATCTCCGAAACGGCTTCCACTCCCCAGCTACTCAGCTTGCCCAGTATCACACCATCTTCTACATATACTGGGAGATTCATAAAAGACACCACCAATTCCTTCACATTAACATCTCTCGCCAAAATCCTGGTGTCCTTTATCCATATTCCATCCATTAAACGTTATTTTCCTTTTCCGTTTCTCATCGTAACTTCATACTTCTTTTCTCCTTTCATTCGGCATCCCACCACCTCTCCACACACCTCCTTAATTGCTCGTAGTAGTTCCATTGTCGTCACTTTGTCTTCTCCTTCCAACTCAATTGCCACCGTGTATTCTTTGCCATATTTCATTCCTTCTTTATCTTCATTTTTCTTCCGTTGCGCCCTTTCGTTGTCTTTGTCCATTCCGTTTGTCATTTCCATGTTGTCTGTCATAGTGCTTCAAAAAAAAGAATCCGAAAAGAAAAACTCTCCCCCAAGCAGCAAAACTGCAAGGGGGGAAGACTAACCAAACTTAAAACTATTCAACTGCAAGAACAAACAAAAAATATATTTCGAAATCCAAATAATTAACAAAAATAGCTCTCGAGCAAACACTCTTCAGCAAACACTCACTCACAGCTCAAAACTCGCACCTGTCGTCACTTCTCCAATCAGGATGGGCGTATTCAGGCTGGTATGGCCGTAAGCGAGCGAACAACTCTTGGTACACTATATAAAGTCAATGTGTCACTCACTCTGAAAGGGACACAGAAACGTATCCACTTTGTGACACAAACTGAAGAAGCTCAACCCTTGCTTACATTTCCAATATATATATATATATATATATATTTGAGTCTTGTTGGGGGGAGGGGGAGAGGGCATATCCTATGTTGATTTATGACAAGTTCATTGACTAGGGCCCTATAAAATAGGCGTTGCGGACCGAATCACGGAATCCAGACATTAAACCGAAATTCAACAATATTCAAACATTTATTGAACTTAGTAAGAAATCAACTAAATTTATTCAACTTGTTAGAAAACGCATTCATTTGCCCAAGTCAATCATAAGACATGAACAAAATGTATCAGTGATTCGTATTTCCATGAACTTTCTGGCAAGGCACAGAAATGCCCCTGTCTTTGTGCATGTGTGCGGTGTGCACGTATGTCTACACTTTGTGTAGCCGTTAGCGATGATGCTGATGATAACCTTCTTCTGGTAGGGAAGGAATGGCTTTCCCCAAAACCTTCGCAAGTAAATGTTAACTACAAAGTAGCCTATGCCTGCCTGGCAGAATTATACCGTGATCATTTGCATCACTCCAGTGGCCATTTGTTCTACAGCAACACCGCTTAACCAAACAAAGGTCTCT
Organism: Coregonus lavaretus; assembly: GCF_964263955.1. NCBI lineage: Eukaryota > Metazoa > Chordata > Actinopteri > Salmoniformes > Salmonidae > Coregonus > Coregonus lavaretus. The sequence continues at coordinate 687,668 of NW_028165147.1, forward strand.
TCCTGGTGCACGCTTGCATTTAAGGGTAACTACACCCCAAAATCTAAATGTCTTACATTTTTCCCAGACCTCACAAATGGTCACCTGATGGGGTTTAAACATTGTTGTGGACATAGAACATCCAATTGTGCTGTTTTGCTATTAAAAAGGTGTACTTTTGAGAGCGAAAACCTGCCAAAACAGGGACAAACGGTCAACGGGGAAATCTAAACGGAGAAAAGGGAACTTGGGAATTAACGGAATCAAGCAAAACATTGAAGGGATTTTATAGTGCCCTAATGGACTACAGACATTGACTGTCTCCTAGACTAAAAACAAAGGCTGCAGGTACTGCCTATATTTTGAGGGAAACGCACTGTCCATTATTTGATTTGATCAGGGCAGGGCAGCACACACAAACTGCATTTAGTCCAATAACAATCCATGATATTATTAGGGTGATAAATAAAAGGCAGTTACTCCATGACACAAGAGCACGCTCTACTGGGACAAAAAGCTTACAGCACCTGGTTTTCCCAGGCGGTCTCCCATCCAAGTACTAACCAGGCCCGACCCTGCTTAGCTTCCAAGATCAGACGAGATCGGGCGTATTCAGGCTGGTATGGCCGTAAGCGAAGGAACAACTCTTGGTACACTATATAAAGTCAATTTGTCACTCACTCTGAAAGGGACACAGAAACGTATCCACTTTGTGACACAAACTGAAGAAGCTCAACCCTTGCTTACATTTCCAATATATATATATATATATATATATATATATATATATATATATATATATATATATATATATATATATATATATATTTGAGTCTTGTTGGGGGGGAGGGGGAGAGGGCATATCCTTTGTTGATTTATGACAAGTTCATTGACTAGGGCCCTATAAAATAGGCGTTGCGGACCGAATCACGGAATCCAGACATTAAACCGAAATTCAACAATATTCAAACATTTATTGAACTTAGTAAGAAATCAACTAAATCTATTCAACTTGTTAGAAAATGCATTCATTTGCCCAAGTCAATCATAAGACATGAACAAAATGCATCAGTGATTCGTATTTCCATGAACTTTCTGGCACGGCACAGGAATGCCCCTGTCTGTGTGCATGTGTGCGGTGCGCGCGTATGTCTACACTTTGTGTAGCCGTTAGCGATGATGCTAATGATAACCTTCTTCTGGTAGGGAAGGAATGGCTTTCCCCAAAACATTCGCAAGTAAATGTTAACTACAAAGTAGCCTATGCCTGCCTGGCAGAATTATACCGTGATCATTTGCATCACTCCAGTGGCCATTTGTTCTACAGCAACACCGCTTAACCAAACAAAGGTCTCTTCCTGGTGCACGCTTGCATTTAAGGGTAACTACACCCCAAAATCTAAATGTCTTACATTTTTTCCAGACCTCACAAATGGTCACCTGATAGGGTTTAAACATAGTTGTGGACATAGAACATCCAATTGTGCTGTTTTGCTATTAAAAAGGTGTACTTTTGAGAGCGAAAACCTGCCAAAACAGGGACAAACGGTCAACGGGGAAATCTAAACGGAGAAAAGGGAACTTGGGAATTAACGGAATCAGGCAAAACATTGAAGGGATTTTATAGTGCCCTAATGGACTACTGACATTGACTGTCTCCTAGACTAAAAACAAAGGCTGCATGTACTGTCTAAATTTTGAGGGAAACGCACTGTCCATTATTTGATTTGATCAGGGCAGGGCAGCACACACAAACTGCATTTAGTCCAATAATAATCCATGATATTATTAGGGTGATAAATAAAAGGCAGTTGCTCCATGACACAAGAGCACGCTCTACTGGGACAAAAAGCTTACAGAACCTGGTATTCCCAGGCGGTCTCCCATCCAAGCACTAACCAGGCCCGACCCTGCTTAGCTTCCGAGATCAGACGAGATCGGGCGTATTCAGGCTGGTATGGCCGTAAGCGAGCGAACAACTCTTGGTACACTATATAAAGTCAATGTGTCACTCACTCTGAAAGGGACACAGAAACGTATCCAATTTGTGACACAAACTGAAGAAGCTCAACCCTTGCTTACATTTCCAATATATATATATATATATATATATATATATATATATATATATATATATATATTTGAGTCTTGTTGGGGGGGAGGGGGAGAGGGCATATCCTATGTTGATTTATGACAAGTTCATTGACTAGGGCCCTATAAAATAGGCGTTGCGGACCGAATCACGGAATCCAGACATTAAACCGAAATTCAACAATATTCAAACATTTATTGAACTTAGTAAGAAATCAACTAAATCTATTCAACTTGTTAGAAAACGCATTCATTTGCCCAAGTCAATCATAAGACATGAACAAAATGCATCAGTGATTCGTATTTCCATGAACTTTCTGAAACGGCACAGGAATGCCCCTGTCTGTGTGCATGTGTGCGGTGCGTGCGTACTTCTACACTTTGTGTAGCCGTTAGCGATGATGCTAATGATAACCTTCTTCTGGTTGGTGAAGGAATGGCTTTCCCCAAAACCTTCGCAAGTAAATGTTAACTACAAAGTAGCCTATGCCTGCCTGGCAGAATTATACCGTGATCATTTGCATCACTCCAGTGGCCATTTGTTCTACAGCAACACCGCTTAACCAAACAAAGGTCTCTTCCTGGTGCACGCTTGCATTTAAGGGTAACTACACCCCAAAATCTAAATGTCTTACATTTTTCCCATACCTCACAAATGGTCACCTGATAGGGTTTAAACATTGTTGTGGACATAGAACATCCAATTGTGCTGTTTTGCTATTAAAAAGGTGTACTTTTGAGAGCGAAAACCTGCCAAAACAGGGACAAACGGTCAACGGGGAAATCTAAACGGAGAAAAGGGAACTTGGGAATTAACGGAATCAGGCAAAACATTGAAGGGATTTTATAGTGCCCTAATGGACTACAGACATTGACTGTCTCCTAGACTAAAAACAAAGGCTGCATGTACTGCCTATATTTTGAGGGAAACGCACTGTCCATTATTTGATTTGATCAGGGCAGGGCAGCACACACAAACTGCATTTAGTCCAATAACAATCCATGATATTATTAGGGTGATAAATAAAAGGCAGTTGCTCCATGACACAAGAGCACGCTCTACTGGGACAAAAAGCTTACAGCACCTGGTATTCCCAGGCGGTCTCCCATCCAAGTACTAACCAGGCCCGACCCTGCTTAGCTTCCGAGTTCGGACGAGATCGGGCGTATTTTTTTTTTTATTTTTATTTTTTTATTTTTTTAATTAACCCATCATAGCTTTTTACAGCTTATTTTTTTTTACATATCATAGCTTCATATTTCACATCACATCTTCACATCTCATAGCTTCACAGCTTATTTTTTTTACATATCATAGCTTCATATTTCACATCACATCTTCACATCTCATAGCTTCACAGCTTATTTTTACATATCATAGCTTCATATTTCACATCACATCTTCACATCTCATAGCTTCACAGCTTATTTTTACATATCATAGCTTCATATTTCACATCACATCTTCACATCTCATAGCTTCACAGCTTATTTTTTTCCATATCATAGCTTCATATTTCACATCACATCTTCACATCTCAGCATATAACACAGATTTTCAGTCCACGTCATAGCTTCTTACATGCTTTTACAGCAACTGGTATTCCAAGGTGGTCCCCCATCCAAGTACTAACCAGCCCTAAACCTGCTTAGCTTCCGAGATCTGACGAGATCGGGCGTATTAATTAATTTTTTTTGTCTTTTTTGTCTTTTTTCTTTTTATTTATAAAAAACAAAATCAACAAATCAATACAACAAATACAACATAATTACACCATCCTTATTCACTAATCAACATAAAATACATAATCTAATATAGACATTAGACATACTCCATTTCAGAAGTTAACCCTAACTCCCCCTCCTCCCTCCTCCATAGACACTAAAGTACTCCCCTTTATAAACATACTTTCAAATTTCTCTAGTTTTGCATTATACATTAATTCCACCTGCTTTCTTAAACCTGCTTTAAAGATTACCCAGACATTCACCTTTTTCCCTTCAAAATGTTTCATATTCCTTCTACAGTAAATTGCATACCTCACAAAACTCAAAACAATATTCAACAGGTACACATTCACACCCAAACATTTCCCCATTACTCCAAATAATATTAACCTATCCCATGCAAAACTTTCTAAAAACTCTTTTCTCCAGTGCCTCCACAACAAAAGTTTTACTTCCTTGAAAAAACCTGTCAGACTTGGACATTCAACAAATAAATGCAACAAAGACTCTGGCTTCATCATACACACATCACATTCCCGCCGTACATCGCGGTTTATCTGATGTAAAATAATATTTGTGTATATACGCTTATGCCGTATCATAAAATCCATGTTCTCACAATTTCGTTTATTCCCAAACAAAACCAAATTCTCCCACATCAATTAAACATCCAAATCAATAAACATTTTTCTCCACATCCTCTCAGCCGCAGGCCTCACACACACAGACTTCAACATACACTTGTACAATCTTTTCTGTGTTACTTTTGATAATGCTTGTTTCCCCGATCCTTTACCCACATAGAGACTTGGCAGCACATACAAGTCCTCATATTCCCCCTCCCCATTTATCACTTTTATCCACTCACCCGGAATGCATAATTTAATTATTTTGTATATCTGTAATACTAATTTTCTCTCCACTGTATCATCAAACTCCCACACAGTATCCAGAATTGCCTGCCCCCTTAAAAACCCCGGTATAACCTCGTAAAGAAAATATTTTACCAATATTAACCCAGCCTTCATGAACATTTTGTTGTACAGCACCTTCCCACCACTCTCTATTTTCGGATTCAAAAACACAGGCTGATTAAATATGTTGTCCTTATTTGTACATGTGTACTCAATCTTAGGAAGAAATTCCCCCCATGCCAAGAACACCTCTTTATAGAACTCAGGCAAACCCTCCAACATATCCTTCTTCCATGACATCAATAATCCACTTTCTTCACAACCCCCACTTCTGTACAAAAAATGTTTAAAAAACCTTTTCCATCCATAATCTACCTCCCCATATAAGTATTTTTGCACAGTTTTTATTCTCATTGCTTTTCTCTTCACATCCAAATCCACCAATTTCAACCCCCCATCCTTTAAATCCGAGATAAGAGTTGCCCTTGCAATCCTAGTCCCCTTCCCCTCCCATAGGAAATCTGTAACCAAACCATTGAATTATTTTAACACCCATTGTGGCATATCCAACGAACCTAGAACATAGATACATTTGGATGCCACCAAAGAATTAATCACCACCACCTTCCCCCTCAAGTACAGTTTTCTTGCCTTCCAATAGGATAGAGTATGTTTTATTTTATTCAAAACCCCAGTCCATGTCTCATCTCTCGTCCCTTCTTTATCCACCCCCAAAACCACCCCTAAAGTCTTTATATAACCTTCAGCCTTTTTGAAAGGGAATCCACAGTCCACTTTTTCATCTATCCCCACATACATTATTTCAGATTTTTCAACATTAAGTTTTGCCCCTGATGCCTTGCCATATACCTCAAAACACTCCATTACATTCTTCACACTTTCAACATCTATCACAGTACATGTAGTATCATCCGCATATTGCTGTATAACACTCTCCCCCCCATCCGGTATCCGTATACCTCGAATTAATTTGTTTGCTTTAATCATTGCTGCAAGCGGCTCCACCGATAAACTATAAAGAGCAGCTGATAACGGACATCCCTGCCTAACAGATCTCTCCAGAGGAAAAGAATCTGTTAAAATCCCATTACATTTTACTCTGCTCCTTGCATATCCATTCAGTAATCTAATCCAACCTATCATTCTTTCACCAAACCCAAATTTCCCAAGTGTACGCAGTAAAAAGGAATGATCAACTCTATCAAAAGCCTTATTTAGATCCAAACTCATCACAAACCCCCCTTCCTCCCCCATATGCTTTATCACATCCCTTATTGTTCCCACTGTGTCAGAAATATCCCTCCCTGGTACACTATATCCTTGTGTCTCTGCTATTACTCCTCCCATAACTTTTTTAACTCTATTAGCTAAGACCTTGGCTAAGATCTTATAATCACAATTTAAAAGTGTCAACGGTCGATAATTATCCAAATTTACACGACTCCCTTTATTTTTATACAGTATGGTTAAAACTCCTGTGGCCAGCGAATCTGGCACCACTTGAGTCTTTTCAATATATTCATACAGTTTTCTTAAAATTGGAGCCAACAAATCTGCAAAAGATTTATAAAATTCCGCAGTTAGGCCATCAGACCCCGGACTCCTATTGCAATTAGCATCTAATATGGCCTCCTTAATGTCAGTTATACTCATATCTTCATCACACATGTTTTTTTCCCCTTCTGTTAACTTAGTATCCACGTGCTCAAGCACCTTATCCATACAGGAATCATTAACCTCTTATTTTTTAAATAAGCATTCATAATATCTCTCGACCGTATCCAGAATCCCCACCAAATCATTAACCTTTTCCCCTTTATCATTAATTAACTCCGTAATATAAATCTTCTCTTGTCTTCTTTTTTCTAAATTCAAGAAAAATGAAGTACACCTTTCCCCCTCTATCGCATATTGCACTCTACTCCTTACAATCGCCGCATTACATTTCTTCTTCTCATATTCATCAAGTGCATCCTTAGCCAGTAAATAATCCTCCACCCCATGTCCTTCATCCTTTTCTATACACTCAAGTTCATGTTTAACCTTCTTACGTAGTTCCCTCTCCTTCTTTTTCAAAAAATAATTCCTCTTAACAGCATATTTTATAGTCAATTCCTTACATTTGGTTTTCAGCTCCTCCCACCACAACCCCATATTTACCTCCATTAACTGTTGTCTTTTGGCCTTCCCAATACATTCTGATATCATCTCAATATAATTTTCCTCCTCTAGCAAGCTATTATTTAAACACCACAGCCCACCAGATTTAGTATGTGTCCTTACTCCACAAGAAAATACCACCGCCGCATGATCACTAAAAGCTGTAAAAACATACTTAATTTCTTTCATAAAATTCCTTAAACCCTCATTTACTAAAACCAGATCTATTCGCGTCTGTTTCAACTCCCCTAAAACCACCTGCCTTCTAGAAATTCCTCTCTTGTTCGGATTCTCATCCCTCCATATATCAATCAAACTGTTTTCAATCATAATCTTCCTTAAGACACCCCTAGATACGTCATTTCTAAAAATAGCTCCCCTTTTCATATCTAATCTATTCATTTTAACATTAAAATCCCCTACTAAAATACAGTTACCCTCGCACCATTTCCCTAATTCTAAAAATAAATTATTTCGCTCTATCTCATTATTCGGCGCATAAATATTTATAATCCTAAAAACCCTATTCATATATTCAAAATCCAAAATTAAAATCCTCCCATTATTATCATTATATATCTTCTTCACATTTTCTACTACATCCTTCCTTAATAAAATTGCAACCCCACTTGAATTTCCCCTGCCATTGTTAACATAAATAAAATCCCTCCATATTTGTTTTACTTCTAAAACACATGCATTATCCCAGTGCGTCTCTTGAATACATAAAATATCTGAATTCTTCATTTGTACTATTCTATTAAATTTTCCCATTGTTCTCAAACCATTTGCATTTATTGACATTATATTTACCATTCTATTAAATAATAAAATAATAAAATATAATTTCATTATCTTCTACCTGTTATCCAGTTTCTTTCCTCTTCCACCCTTTCCCTCCCCCTCTTCCCCCCGCTTTCCTCTTCCTGTATCCTTCCCTCGTTCTTTCAATCTTTTCTCCATCATCCGTGTCCGATATCTCCTCCAAGTCCATGTTATCCAGCCAACTCAACTTCTTGTCACCCTCATCCGTTGTGCTCCCCATGTTCATCTCCGTCTCTGGTATTGTCATCGTTGTGCTCCCCGTGTTCATCTCCATCTCATGTATAGCCGTCGTTGTCGTTTCTGTTATTGTTCTCAAACTCGAACCCCTCTCCATTTCTTCACCCCCCGAGGTACTTGTTAGTACTGTGCTATCCCCCAAACCCTGTGAGTCCCCCGTGCTTTCCCCCATTCCACTCCCCCCCTCCTCCTGAAAACTCCCTCTTCTTATTTCTGAGTCCATACTACTCCCAATTTCATTCATCTTCTGGTCCTTCTCCCTTCTTCCTTCCTCCGTCTCTCCACTCTCCACCACGTCCTCTCCTCCATCTTCTTCTCCTTCTTGCGACAATACAACTGCTTCCTCGAATAGTGCTTGACTCCCCTCTTCAGCCATATCCTCTCCACAGTTGCACTCCGCCAATCTCTTTCTGCATCCACCACAGAAATTCCTTTCCTTCTCTCCTACACATTCTCTCACATAGTGTCCTTGCTTGCCACATTTGAAACACTTAAATTCAGGGCAGTCTTTAACTATGTGCCCGGGTTGAATACACAAACGACACACTCTGACCTGTTTGTCATGAAGGACCCTAAAATATTCTGCTCCCTCCAACGTCTCAATTCTTGTAGAGTAAGGCAATGATGTCACTTTTTCTGTGAACTTGACTTTGCAAAAACGTGTCCCATCAACCACCTCCGTTCCTGGCCAAACTCTCCTCCTTATCTCCGAAACGGCTGCCACTCCCCAACTACTCAGCTTGCCCAGTATCACACCATCTTCTACATATACTGGGAGATTCATAAAAGACACCACCAATTCCTTCACATTAACATCTCTCGCCAAAATCCTGGTGTCCTTTATCCGTATTCCATCCATTAAACGTTCTTTTCCTTTTCCGTTTCTCATCGTAACTTCATACTTCTTTTCTCCTTTCATTCGGCATCCCACCACCTCTCCACACATCTCCTTAATTGCTCGTAGTAGTTCCATTGTCGTCACTTTGTCTTCTCCTTCCAACTCAATTGCCACCGTGTATTCTTTGCCATATTTCATTCCTTCTTTATCTTCATTTTTCTTCCGTTGCGCCCTTTCGTTGTCTTTGTCCATTCCATTTGTCATTTCCATGTTGTCCGTCATAGTGCTTCACGAAAAGAAAAACTCTCCCCCAAGCAGCAAAACTGCAAGGGGGAAAGACTAACCAAACTTAAAACTATTCAACTGCAAGAACAAACAAAAAATATATTTCGAAATCCAAATAATTAACAAAAATAGCTCTCGCGCAAACACTCTTCAGCAAACACTCACTCACAGCTCAAAACTCGCACCTGTCGTCACTTCTCCAATCAGGATGGGCGTATTCAGGCTGGTATGGCCGTAAGCGAGGGAACAACTCTTGGTACACTATATAAAGTCAATGTGTCACTCACTCTGAAAGGGACACAGAAATGTATCCACTTTGTGACACAAACTGAAGAAGCTCAACCCTTGCTTACATTTCCAATATATATATATATAAATATATATATTTGAGTCTTGTTGGGGGGGGGGGGGGGGGGGGGCATATCCTATGTTGATTTATGACAAGTTCATTGACTAGGGCCCTATAAAATAGGCGTTGCGGACCAAATCACGGAATCCAGACATTAAACCGAAATTCAACAATATTCAAACATTTATTGAACTTAGTAAGAAATCAACTAAATCTATTCAACTTGTTAGAAAACGCATTCATTTGCCCAAATCAATCATAAGACATGAACAAAATGCATCAGTGATTCGTATTTCCATGAACTTTCTGGCACGTCACAGGAATGCCCCTGTCTGTGTGCATGTGTGCGTATGTCTACACTTTGTGTAGCCGTTAGCGATGATGCTAATGATAACCTTCTTCTGGTAGGGAAGGAATGGCTTTCCCCAAAACCTTCGCAAGTAAATGTTAACTACAAAGTAGCCTATGCCTGCCTGGCAGAATTATACCGTGATCATTTGCATCACTCCAGTGGCCATTTGTTCTACAGCAACACCGCTTAACCAAACAAAGGTCTCTTCCTGGTGCACGCTTGCATTTAAGGGTAACTACACCCCAAAATCTAAATGTCTTACATTTTTCCCAGACCTCACAAATGGTCACCTGATAGGGTTTAAACATTGTTGTGGACATAGAACATCCAATTGTGCTGTTTTGCTATTAAAAAGGTGTACTTTTGAGAGCGAAAACCTGCCAAAACAGGGAAAAACGGTCAACGGGGAAATCTAAACGGAGAAAAGGGAACTTGGGAATTAACGGAATCAGGCAAAACATTGAAGGGATTTTATAGTGCCCTAAAGGACTACAGACATTGACTGTCTCCTAGACTAAAAACAAAGGCTGCATGTACTGCCTATATTTTGAGGGAAACGCACTGTCCATTATTTGATTTGATCAGGGCAGGGCAGCACACACAAACTGCATTTAGTCCAATAACAATCCATGATATTATTAGGGTGATAAATAAAAGGCAGTTGCTCCATGACACAAGAGCACGCTCTACTGGGACAAAAAGCTTACAGCACCTGGTATTCCCAGGCGGTCTCCCATCCAAGTACTAACCAGGCCCGACTCTGCATAGCTTCCGAGATCAGATGAGATCGGGCGTATTCAGGCTGGTATGGCCGTAAGCGAGGGAACAACTCTTGGTACACTATATAAAGTCAATGTGTCACTCATTCTGAAAGGGACACAGAAACGTATCCACTTTGTGACACAAACTGAAGAAGCTCAACCCTTGCTTACATTTCCAATATATATATATACAGTGGGGAAAAAAAGTATTTAGTCAGCCACCAATTGTGCAAGTTCTCCCACTTAAAAAGATGAGAGAGGCCTGTAATTTTCATCATAGGTACACGTCAACTATGACAGACAAAATGAGGGAAAAAAATCCAGAAAATCACATTGTAGGACTTTTAATGAATTTATTTGCAAATGATGGTGGAAAATAAGTATTTGGTCAATAACAAAAGTTTCTCAATACTTTGTTATATACCCTTTGTTGGCAATGACACAGGTCAAACGTTTTCTGTAAGTCTTCACAAGGTTTTCACACACTGTTGCTGGTATTTTGGCCCATTCCTCCATGCAGATCTCCTCTAGAGCAGTGATGTTTTGGGGCTGTCGCTGGGCAACACAAACTTTCAACTCCCTCCAAAGATTTTCTATGGGGTTGAGATCTGGAGACTGGCTAGGCCACTCCAGGACCTTGAAATGCTTCTTACGAAGCCACTCCATCGTTGCCCGGGCGGTGTGTTTGGGATCATTGTCATGCTGAAAGACCCAGCCACGTTTCATCTTCAATGCCCTTGCTGATGGAAAGAGGTTTCACTCAAAATCTCACGATACATGGCCCCATTCATTCTTTCCTTTACACGGATCGGTCGTCCTGGTCCCTTTGCAGAAAAACAGCCCCAAAGCATGATGTTTCCACCCCCATACTTCACAGTAGGTATGGTGTTCTTTGGATGCAACTCAGCATTCTTTGTCCTCCAAACACGACGAGTTGAGTTTTTACCAAAAAGTTATATTTTGGTTTCATCTGACCATATGACATTCTCCCAATCCTCTTCTGGATCATCCAAATGCACTCTAGCAAACTTCAGACGGGCCTGGACATGTACTGGCTTAAGCAGGGGGACACGTCTGGCACTGCAGGATTTGAGTCCCTGGCGGCGTAGTGTGTTACTGATGGTAGGCTTTGTTACTTTGGTCCCAGCTCTCTGCAGGTCATTCACTAGGTCCCCCCGTGTGGTTCTGGGATTTTTGCTCACCGTTCTTGTGATCATTTTGACCCCACGGGGTGAGATCTTGCGTGGAGCCCCAGATCGAGGGAGATTATCAGTGGTCTTGTATGTCTTCCATTTCCTAATAATTGCTCCCACAGTTGATTTCTTCAAACCAAGCTGCTTACCTATTGCAGATTCAGTCTTCCCAGCCTGGTGCAGGTCTACAATTTTGTTTCTGGTGTCCTTTGACAGCTCTTTGGTCTTGGCCATAGTGGAGTTTGGAGTGTGACTGTTTGAGGTTGTGGACAGGTGTCTTTTATACTGATAACAAGTTCAAACAGGTGCCATTAATAAGGTTAACGATTGGAGGACAGAGGAGCCTCTTGAAGAAGAAGTTACAAGTCTGTGAGAGCCAGAAATCTTGCTTGTTTGTAGGTGACCAAATACTTATTTTCCACCATAATTTGCAAATAAATTCATTAAAAATCCTACAATGTGATTTTCTTGATTTTTTTTCTCAATTTGTCTGTCATAGTTGACGTGTACCTATGATGAAAATTACAGGCGCCTCTCATCTTTTTAAGTGGGAGAACTTGCACAATTGGTGGCTGACTAAATACTTTTTCCCCCCACTGTATATATTTGAGTCTTGTTGGGGGGGGGGGGAAGAGGGCATATCCTATGTTGATTTATGACAAGTTCATTGACTAGGGCCCTATAAAATAGGCGTTGCGGACCGAATCACGGAATCCAGACATTAAACCGAAATTCAACAATATTCAAACATTTATTGAATTTAGTAAGAAATCAACTAAATCTATTCAACTTGTTAGAAAACGCATTCATTTGCCCAAGTCAATCATAAGACATGAACAAAATGCATCAGTGATTCGTATTTCCATGAACATTCTGAAACGGCACAGGAATGCCCCTGTCTGTGTGCATGTGTGCGATGCGCGCGTATGTCTACACTTTGTGTAGCCGTTAGCGATGATGCTAATGATAACCTTCTTCTGGTAGGGAAGGAATGGCTTTCCCCAAAACCTTCGCAAGTAAATGTTAACTACAAAGTAGCCTATGCCTGCCTGGCAGAATTATACCGTGATCATTTGCATCACTCCAGTGGCCATTTGTTCTACAGCAACACCGCTTAACCAAACAAAGGTCTCTTCCTGGTGCACGCTTGCATTTAAGGGTAACTACACCCCAAAATCTAAATGTCTTACATTTTTCCCAGACCTCACAAATGGTCACCTGATAGGGTTTAAACATTGTTGTGGACATAGAACATCCAATTGTGCTGTTTTGCTATTAAAAAGGTGTACTTTGAGAGCGAAAACCTGCCAAAACAGGGACAAACGGTCAACGGGGAAATCTAAACGGAGAAAAGGGAACATGGGAATTAACGGAATCAGGCAAAACATTGAAGGGATTTTATAGTGCCCTAATGGACTACAGACATTGACTGTCTCCTAGACTAAAAACAAAGGCTGCATGTACTGCCTATATTTTGAGGAAAACGCACTGTCCATTATTTGATTTGATCAGGGCAGGGCAGCACACACAAACTGCATTTAGTCCAATAACAATCCATGATATTATTAGGGTGATAAATAAAAGGCAGTTGCTCCATGACACAAGAGCACGCTCTACTGGGACAAAAAGCTTAGAGCACCTGGTATACCCAGGCGGTCTCCCATCCAAGTACTAACCAGGCCCGACTCTGCTTAGCTTCCGAGATCGGACGAGATCAGGAGTATTTTTTATTTTATTTTTTTTTTTATTTTTTTTTTAATTAACCCATCTTTATATCATAGCTTCATATTTCACATCTTCACATCATATCATAGCTTCACAGCTTCTTTTTTACATATCATAGCTTCATATTTCACATCATTTCTTCACATCTCATAGCTTCACATTTCACATCATTTCTTCACATCTCATAGCTTCACAGCTTCTTTTTACATATCATAGCTTCATATTTCACATCACTTCTTCACATCTCATAGCTTCACAGCTTCTTTTTACATATCATAGCTTCATATTTCACATCTCATAGCTTCACAGCTTATTTTTCCATATCATATCTTCATATTTCACATCTTCACATCTCAGCCTATAACGCAGATTATCAGTCCACGTCATAGCTTCTTACATGCTTTTACAGCAACTGGTATTCCAAGGTGGTCCCCCATCCAAGTACTAACCAGCCCTAAACCTGCTTAGCTTCCGAGATCTGACGAGATCGGGCGTATTCAGGCTGGTATGGCCGTAAGCGAGGGAACAACTCTTGGTAAACTATATAAAGTCAATGTGTCACTCACTCTGAAAGGGACACAGAAACGTATCCACTTTGTGACACAAACTGAAGAAGCTCAACCCTTGCTTACATTTCCAACAATTGAAGGGATTTTATAGTGCCCTAATGGACTACAGACATTGACTGTCTCCTAGACTAAAAACAAAGGCTGCATGTACTGCCTATATTTTGAGGGAAACGCACTGTCCATTATTTGATTTGATCAGGGCAGGGCAGCACACACAAACTGCATTTAGTCCAATAACAATCCATGATATTATTAGGGTGATAAATAAAAGGCAGTTGCTCCATGACACAAGAGCATGCTCTACTGGGACAAAAAGCTTACAGCACCTGGTATTCCCAGGTAGTCTCCCATCCAAGTACTAACCAGGCCCGACGCTGCTTAGCTTCCAAGATCGGATGAGATCAGGCGAATTCAAGATGGTATGGCCGTAAGCGAGGGAACAACTCTTGGTACACTATATAAAGTCAATGTGTCACTGACTCTGAAAGGGACACAGAAACGTATCCACTTTGTGACACAAACTGAAGAAGCTCAACCCTTGCTTACATTTCCAATGTATATATATATATTTGAGTCTTGTTGGGGGGGGGGGGGGGAGAGGGCATATCCTATGTTGATTTATGACAAGTTCATTGACTAGGGCCCTATAAAATAGGCGTTGCGGACCGAATCACGGAATCCAGACATTAAACCGAAATTCAACAATATTCAAACATTTATTGAATTTAGTAAGAAATCAACTAAATCTATTCAACTTGATAGAAGACGCATTCATTTGCCCAAGTCAATCATAAGACATGAACAAAATGCATCAGTGATTCGTATTTCCATGAACTTTCTGAAACGGCACAGGAATGCCCCTGTCTGTGTGCATGTGTGCGGTGCGGGCGTATGTCTACACTTTGTGTAGCCGTTAGCGATGATGCTAATGATAACCTTCTTCTGGTAGGGGAGGAATGGCTTTCCCCAAAACCTTCGCAAGTAAATGTTAACTACAAAGTAGCCTATGCCTGCCTGGCAGAATTATACCGTGATCATTTGCATCACTCCAGTGGCCATTTGTTCTACAGCAACACCGCTTAACCAAACAAAGGTCTCTTCCTGGTGCACACTTGCATTTAAGGGTAACCACACCCCAAAATCTAAATGTCTTACATTTTTCCCAGACCTCACAAATGGTCACCTGATAGGGTTTAAACATTGTTGTGGACATAGAACATCCAATTGTGCTGTTTTGCTATTAACCCTCCCGTTGTCCTGGTATTCTGTACACACGCCGTGCCCTCCGGGTCGAACTGTCCCCCTCTCACTAAAGGCCCAGTTGGAACATGTGGGACAGTATGGGTGCGAACAGCCTTTGCAGATGTATTTGTTACACCTGGTGCACACCGTGTGTGTTTTACAGTCCTTCTTTGTGGGGCAGACCTGACACCTCTTCCTCTTACTGGGTTGTGCGGGGTTGGGTGCTTGGGCCGGTGCTGCGTGGTCCGGTGCTGCGGGGGCGTGATCCCGCCTGGGCTGATCACGATACGTAGCCCTCTGAACAGCTTTGACGAGCGCCGCAGAGGCTTCGGTGCGAGGGAGACGGGCCCTTCTTTGTATGAACGGAGTCACTAGTGCCTTTCCCAGCTGCTCGAGGAACACCCTCCTCTTGTTTCGCTTGCCAGGCATCCAAGTGGGGTTGAGCTCTCGCCATATGACAAAAGCGTTGTAAGAGGACACGTCAAGGATGTTGTGGAAGATTACCAGGGGCCAGCGCGCGGTCATCCTCCTGCAGCTGTAGGTTCCAATCACCTTGTCTAGGTTGTCCACACCTCCCTTGTTGCTGTTGTAGTCTAGGACGATGGCCGGCTTCTTGTCCTGGCGACGGCTAATGTGAGCCTCGGTGTGCAGCGTGCTCAGGAGTAAGACGTTCTTGTTTCTCTTTGCCAGGTAGGACACTACAGCGGTGGTGGGCGTGAAGGCGAACTTGGAGGAGAAGAGGAGCCTGTCCTTTGAGGCGAGCAGCGCCTGCGGGAGCTCTGGCTTGTTCTTTCTGACCGTGCCGACCACGGTGACGTTCCTGGTCAGGAGCTGGCGCGCGAGCTCGTATGAGGTGAAGAAATTGTCGCAGGTGACGTTGTGACCCCTGAGTCCCTGCGTCAAATCGAGCACGACCCTCATCCCCTGGTTCTTCTCGGGGCCTCCGCATGTGGCCTTGCCGGTGTAGACCTGCATCTTCCAGGCGTAGCTGGATTTGGAGTCGCAGGCCACCCATGTCTTGATGCCGTATTTGGCCGGCTTGCTTGGGATATACTGGCGGAAAGGACATCGGCCTGGAGGAGATAGAGAGAGACAGAGAGAGAGAGAGAGAGAGAGAGAGAGAGAGAGAGAGAGAGAGAGAGAGAGAGAGAGAAAGACAAGAGATTAGCTTTAGCGTGTTGTGTTGTGTTGTGTTCAGTGTTGTGTTCAGTGTTGTTGTTGTGCTCTTGTACGGTGTTGTTGGCCCCGGCACACCTCTGAAAGGGACCAGTTGCTCGTCCACCGTCACGTCGGGCCCGGGGTTGTAGAGGAGCGGCAGCCTCTCGACCCACTTGTCCCAGACCTCTCTCACGGCTGCAAGTTTGTCACCGCCGCCTGCTGCGCGTCTCTCGGCTCTGGTCTGGCCGTCGTCGAAGTGAAGGAGTCTCGAGTAAGCGTGAAAGACTTTGAGCGGCATGGTTGCGCGGAAAATGGTCCTTCCGCTCTCGGCGTCCCAGAGACTAGAGGCCGCTTCGCCTCGGGACCGGTACACGCCGGCTAGGATGAGCAGCCCTACGTAGGCTCTCAGGTCTGTGGAGTCCATCGCTTTCCAGCAGCCGCCGCCGCCGCCGCCGCCGCGGTCACGGTCTTCGTGGTTTTCGTGGTCTTCGGCGTAGTGGCGGTGGTCGTCGTCGTCGTCGTCGTCGTCGCCGCCGTCGCCTCGGGCTCCGTATTTTCGAACGCCCTCCAGATTGGTCATCTCCAGGATGATGTCTTCTATCTCAGGTGTGAAAAACAAGCGAAACATGGAGAGGATGTCGCGGGCTTGGCCTACGGCCTGCCTAGTAGGCCCGGGCCTCATGTCCTCCGGCACCTCAGCAACCGGCCTGTTACTTTTTGCCGCTGCTGCGGCCCCTCCGACGCCCCGATTGTTGTCACAGGGCACCGAGCACCATTGGATTTGGCCGTTTCTCGACACGAATGTCTCTCTTTCCACTCGAGGGATATCGTGTTGTGTTCTGGGGCTGATGCTGCGGCGGCGGCGGCTGCGGCAGCGGCGGAGGTCTCCTCGCTCTCCTCGCTCTCCTTCACCTTCCCCTTGTTCTTCCCCTTCTTGTTGGTCGTCGTCGTCGTCGTCATCGTCTCGTTCGTCTTCTACGCCTTGACCTTCTTCTACTTGGACATCGTCCTCGTCGTCGGCGGCTGCGGCGTCGTAGTCGTCGTCATCCTCTGTGGTCTCCTCGTCCTCTGGGTTGTATTCCTCCCCGTCTTCTTCTTCGGATGCTTCCTCGTCCGCTTCCTCGTCGCAGTCAGAGTCATTGGAAAATATCTGTTCTAGGACCTGTTTGGCCGTGAATCGCACAGCACTCATAATAGCTTCGGCACCCAGGCTGGGGAAGTCCCCAACACCTCTCTCTTCGGCACGTGTCCGGACATGCCACGGAGGCAATATTATTATTATTAGTAGTAGTAGTAGTAGTAGTAGTAGTAGTAGTAGTAGTAGTAGTAGTAGTAGTAGTAGTAGTAGTAGTAGTAGTAGTAGTAGTAGTAGTAGTAGTAGTTGTTCTAGTTGTTCTAGTTGTTCTAGTTGTTCTAGTTGTTGTTCTTGGTGTTGCTGTTTTTTGTTTACGGCTTACCTAGTACCTCTGGCTCAGAGCTTATGCCTCTAACGTGTAGCCTGGGTCCGTTTGACCCCAGCCAGGACAGGACAACACTAGGGCTTATACAGCAGCTCGCTCTAACACTCTGACACGTAGTCTGGGTCTTTTTGACCCGGTCAGGACAGCGGGAGGAGATATACAGCCACTCGCTCTAACACCTAGGCTCTGACACGTAGCCTGGGTCTTTTTGACCCGGACAGGACAGGACAGGACAACGCTAGGGGTTATACAGCCACTAGCTCAAACACATAGGCACTGACACGTAGCCTGGGTCTTTTTGACCCGGTCAGGACAGCAGGTGGAGACATAGAGCAGCTCGCTCTAACACCTAGGCACTGACACGTAGCCTGGGTCTTTTTGACCCGGACAGGACAGGACAGGACAGGACAGGACAACACTAGGGGTTATACAGCCACTAGCTCAAACACATAGGCACTGACACGTAGCCTGGGTCTTTTTGACCCGGTCAGGACAGCAGGTGGAGACATAGAGCAGCTCGCTCTAACACCTAGGCTCTAACACGTAGCCTCGGTCTTTTTGACCCGGTCAGGACAGCGGGAGGGGATATATACAGCCACTAGCTCTAACACCTAGGCACTGACACGTAGCCTGGGTCTTTTTGACCCGGACAGGACAGGACAGGACAGGACAGGACAACGCTAGGGGTTATACAGCCACTAGCTCAAACACATAGGCACTGACACGTAGCCTGGGTCTTTTTGACCCGGTCAGGACAGCAGGTGGAGACATAGAGCAGCTCGCTCTAACACCTAGGCTCTAACACGTAGCCTGGGTCCTTTTGACCCGGACAGGACAGGACAGGACAGGACAGGACAGCGGGAGGAGATATACAGCGAGCCACTCGCGCTAACACCTAGGCTCTAACATTAACCCCCGAAAAAAATAATAATAAATGAATATAATATAATTAATTATTTTTATGGGAGTGGTCATTGAATCCACAATATAACAGGTTCGTGTCTCACAGACAAACAATATCCATCGAAGCTATGTCGACTTTCCAGAACACAGAAAACGCAAAGGGCGATTCTCGCTGCATCACTGCAGTGTTTGACATACACACGTCGGACTCCAGTCACGTAACTACTACCGACAATACCACCACCACCGTCGTCGGCACCGTGATCGGTCTGGGCATCGGAGGGTCGACTCGACTGAATCTGAGCACCATCAACTTCAACGACATCTATTCTGCGTTCAATCGAGTAGTGAACAACATACCCATACTTCTCGGGTACACGGTGAAAAGCCTCTCGGTCATGCCCAACAACAAACTGGAGGTGAGACTATTTGTCGAACCCAAATATAGTCTGTTGAGGTATGAGCTGTGGCTCGTTCGGGTCGTAGGACAGGCTCTGCTCTTGTGGTTTTACCACGGTGCAGTGTCACACATCATGGTGACACACCGGGACCATGTGCAGAAGATACACCGTGAAGCTGTGGGATGGTGTCCCTGTGCTGCAACGTTGACCGGTTTCGACGACAGCGAGTCTTGTACTTGTGCTTTGTACTACGACATGTGGGACATGGACGTTCGTCACAGCCACGTCCGAGACCATTTGTTGACATATCGGACATATCGGCAAATGCCATGCGACATCTCATCCGTGTGTAGCGGTGTCCACATGACAGATCTCTCAGATGAGGAACAGACACTTCTGATGAAGAAAGTCGCCTGGATATTTCAAGGCTTTTCTGTTGGCCCCAAACAACACGCCATGATGGGGATCCGTTCGAGCCTAGGCATACCTTGTGATTTCACGAAAACCCAAAATGTTGTACCGCAAGTATACAAGTTGACAGACTGTCAGAATGAAACACGTGCGGAGATGTTCAATTGTCAGCAAGCCGAAGACCAGATGACATATATTCACTTGTTGAGGAAATGGACATCTTGGGTTTCCAGCATTGTCGTCGAGTAGTGACACACACCTACAATATTACAAGGAAAACACCAGATTCTTTACAAAGTAAACATTTCACTGTAATGTCTGTACCTACAATGTGACCAATAAAAGTTGATTTAATTTAATTTGCAAGGGTCCCGTTCACAGCACAGCACACACTCGCTCTAACACTCTAACACGTAGCCTGGGTCGTTTTGACCCCAGCCAGGACACGAGAGGACAACGCTAGGGGTCATACAGCCACTCGCTCTAACACATAGGCACTGACACGTAGCCTGGGTCTTTTTTTGACCCGGACAGGACAGCGGGAGGAGATATACAGCCACACGCTCTAACACATAGGCACTGACATGTAGCCTGGGTCGTTTTGACCCCGGACAAGAAAGGACAGGACAGGACAGGACAGGACAGGACAGCGGCACGGGATATACAGCCACTCCCTCTAACAAATAGGCACTGACACGTAGCCTGGGTCTTTTTGACCCCGGACAAGACAGGACAACGCTAGGGGTTACACAGCCACTCACTCTAACACGTAGCCTGGGTCTTTTTGACCCGGACAGGACAACGGGAGGGTTAAAGAAGTGTTTCCAGCCATAATCTTCACTGTCATACAAATATTTCTTTACTGTTTTTATCCTAATAGCTTTTCTTTTGAAATCTAAATCTACAAGTTTTAAACCTCCATCCACATAGTCAGCTATCAATGTTTTCTGAGATATTCTAACTCCTTTACCATCCCATGTAAAATTAGACACCACCTTATTTAATTCATTTAGCACCCACTCAGGCATGTCCAGGACTCCCAAAACATACACAAATTTAGATAATACAAAAGCATTTGCAACAATTACTTTACCTTTTAACTTTAATTTTCTATTTTTCCAGAAATTCAACGTTAGCTTGACTTTATTAAGGATCCCAGTCCAAGTTATATAGTTTGCCTCTTTCTCCTTTACACCAATGTTTACTCCCAGCACTTTAATAAAATCCCTTGCTATCTTGAATGGAATCTCACACTTATTTGCATCGATATCCCCAACAAACATTATTTCAGTCTTCTCTATATTAACTTTAGCGCCCGAGGCCTTACCATATATATCTATGATTCTCATAATGCTTCCAATGCTTCCTATATCCTTCACAGTGCAAGTAGTGTCATCAGCGTACTGATGTACAACACTGATACCACCACCTGGGATTCCGACACCCCTTACCTCTGTATTACTATTTATTAATGTAGCTAACGGTTCTGTAGAAACACTGTACAACAGAGCTGACAAAGGACAGCCCTGCCTTACTGACCTCTCTACAGGAAAAGTATCTGTTAACACTACGTTACATTTGACACAACTTTTAGCCCCGCTGTACAACAGGTTGATCCAAGATACAAACTTTGGCCCAAAACCAAACCTCTCCATAGTCTGTAATAGGAAGCTATGCTCCACTCTATCAAAAGCTTTGTTAAAATCCAAACTTAATACTATACCGCCTTCATTTTTCATTTGATTAACAACATCTCTAATTGTACAAATTACATCTGCAACATCTCTTCCGGGTATACCGTAGGCTTGTGTTGATGCAATAATACTCCCAATCACCTTTTTCATCCTATTCGCTAACACTTTAGTCAATATCTTATAATCCGAATTTAGAAGACTAATAGGGCTATAATTTTCTAACTTTAATCTACTGCCCCTATTCTTGAATAAAGATCGTTAACATACCAGTTGACATAGACTCAGGGATTTCCTTATTCTCTTCCATATAATGAAACACCTTCACTAAAATGGGTGCCAAAATATCTACAAAGACTTTATAGAAC
Organism: Coregonus lavaretus; assembly: GCF_964263955.1. Lineage (NCBI taxonomy): Eukaryota > Metazoa > Chordata > Actinopteri > Salmoniformes > Salmonidae > Coregonus > Coregonus lavaretus. The sequence goes on from NW_028165147.1 coordinate 709,329, forward strand.
TCATTTGTTAAACCATCCAAACCCGGACTTTTATTGCCTTGAGTGTTAACAATTGCTTCCTTGATTTCCATAATCGAAATCTCTTCATCTCACATCATTCTATCTACCTGAGATACTTTGGCACTAATTGTATCCAACACTTTTTCAACACACACTTTATCTACATCATTCTTTTTGTAAAGATTTCTGTAAAAGGATTCAACTGTATCTAAGATCTCAACAAAATCGTTTACCTTTACACCTTTTTCATCTTCCAACTCTACAATGTAACTCTTAGTTTGTTTTCTTTTTTCAAGCCCCCAAAAAAAGGATGTACATTTCTCTCCCTCCAAAGCGTACTGTGCCCTACTCCTAACAATAGCACCCAAACATGTCTTTTTTTCATAACGACCCAGCTCTGCATGGATTTTCAAATAGTTCACAACATCATAGTCCGGATCAGTATCAGCCTTTTCAAGTTCATGCAACATCCTATTTCTAAGCATTGTTTCCTTCTGCTTATCTAACCGGTTGTGATTTCTAGCATACCTAATACTGTTTTTTACTTTTCCTTTCACTTCCTCCCACCATAAACACACATTCTCTTTTAACAGTACATTAGACATTTCATCATTAATACATTCAACAATTTCATTTCTATATCCTTCCTCCTTTAACAGACTGGCATTTAAACACCAGACACCTCCCCCTCTCCTCTCCACACCAAAACCCATTTGAAATGACATTACTGCGTGATCACTATATGCTGTAAAGTTATATGACATCTTCTTAACATGCTGCACCAATTCTTGTTTTGCTAGACATAAATCAATTCTGCTTTGTTTTAATTCCTTTAGCACCACCTGCCTTCTAGAAAACACTCTTCTGTTTGGATTTTCAGCCCTCCATATATCTACTAGATTCTCCTCATTCATAAGTTTCCATAATGCATTTCTAGAAGAGTCATATCTGAATCTAGCACAACTAGAGGCATCCATTCTACTACACCTCACATTAAAGTCTCCTATCAGTATACAGTTTTCTGAGCACAGTGTTTTTAAATTGTGAAACATTTCTCTCCTTTCAGATTCAATGTTTGAAGCATAAACATTGATTAAACGAAAAACTACATTTTGAACTTCAAATTCAATTGCAATAAGTCTGCCATCATTGTCAGCATATATTTGTTTTACATTTTGAACAACATCGTTTTTTATCAAAATAGCCACACCACATGTTTTTTCACTTCCATGACTACAAAAAATTAAATCAGACCATTTACTCTTAATCTCCTGTATTTTGGAATCTGTCCAATTGGTCTCTTGAAAACACAACATGTCTGCCTTAACAGACACTAAAACCTGCTCAAATTTGCTCATGTTTCTCAAACTGTTACCATTTAGGGATGCGACTGTAATCATTATTAATGTGTGCAGAGGTATAATCAGAGCAAAACAAGTCCTTTCAAAACCTACTTTTTCTTTTTTCCAAATCCCATCATCTCCCTAGTTTTCGACAATGACCTCTTATTTTTTGCAAACAACTGATGATCCTCACTATCTATTTCATCCTCCGTCTCCTGATTTGGAGCGGCAGGGAAGCCTTTTGAAAAGTGCGCTTTAACAGTGCCAGTGACTTCAGTGGACCCAGCTCGCTCTTTGGTGTAATTTTTACACACGCTTGAAACTGGCTCAGGCACCTGAGAAGCACCTTGCACCATCTCTACCTTTGTATGTATTTCACCCATCATGTGCTGCTGTTCCACCTTGTCAGCAGCAGAGACCAAAACTTCATCTCGTGTTTTACCAGAAGACATTACAGGCTCTTCAGGCATATCTGCCACTGTCTCTGAAGTCACACTCCCATGTCACTCTCTTTTTCTCCCTCCATAAACACACTCCCCTCATCTTCCTCCGAAGTGAGGTCCATTGTTTGCAAAAGTAAGTGATCTTTTCCCTTCTTACAGCTACATCTAACTTTCGGTCTGTCACACATTTCACACACATTACCTATGTTCAAACATTCTCTGGCATAATGCCCTTGTTCACTACATTTATGGCAAGTGAATTCTGGACATTCCTTAAGTATGTGCCCCGGCTGAATACATAGTCTACATACCTTCACTTGATTGTCATGGATTACACGAAAATATTCAAATCCCTCGACAGTGTTAAATTTGGTAGAATATGGCAAGGATTGCACATTGTCTGTGAACTTCACCTTGCAAAATCTCGTCCCGTCTACAATGTCTGTTCCTGGCCACATCCTCCTCTTGATTGGCGTGGTCGCCTTCACTTTCCAGCCTCTTAGTTTCTCATATATCTCCCCATCTGTAATGTATGCAGGCAAGTTCAAAAAGGACACCACAAGCTCATCGTTCCCTAGCTCTTTAGCCATGATTTGACAGTTCTTTATCTTTAGCCCGTCCATTAGTCTTTCTTTTCCCTTTACATGAGACATTGTTATTTCATACTTATTTCCGTCTCTCATTCTACATCCAAGTATTGTTCCACAAACTTCCCTTATTCCTCTCAGCAATTCCATCGTTGTTATTTTCCCTTCTCCAATTATTTCCACGTTCACCGTCAGTTCCTTCTCATACTTTCTTTTCTTCAGTTCTTCATTTGAAATTCTGATTTCACTGTTGTCCTTTCTCGTCGTCGTTTGTATTCTTGATGTTGACGCCATGTTGTCCATCCGGTTATTTTAATAAATATCCCCCAAACAGCTCACGCCGATGGGGGATATTATCAAAAAAGTTTCAAAGAAAATCAACTACAATCACACACAAACTTTCAAACTTATAAATCAAATAAACCTCAAAAAAACGATATCCTCTCTCAAGCACTCAGACACCTGCCGCTCATCCACTTCCTGAAATTCCAAAAAGGGGCGTATTCAGGCTGGTATGGCCGTAAGCAAGTGAACAACTCTTGGTACACTATATAAAGACATGAACAACATTTACCAGTGATTCAAATTCCCGTGCAACTTAATGAACCGACTAAAAACAAAGGCTGAATGTACTGCCTATATTTTGAGGGAAACGCTTTGTCTATTATTTAATTTGACCAGGGCAGCACATACAAACTGCATTTAGTCCAATAAAAATACATGACATTATTAGGGTGATGAATAAAAGGCAGTTGCTCCATGACACATATATTTTGAGGGAAACGCACTGTCTATTATTTAAATTGATCTGGGCAGGGCAGGGCAGCACATACAAACTGCATTTAGTCCGATTAAAATACATTATATTATTAGGGTGATGAATAAAAGGCAGTTGCTCCATGACACATATATTTTGAGGGAAACGCACTGTCTATTATTTAAATTGATCTGGGCAGGGCAGGGCAGCACATACAAACTGCATTTAGTCCAATACAATCAAAATAAAAGGCAGTTGCTCCATGACACATATATTTTGAGGGAAACGCACTGTCTATTATTTAATTTGATCAGGGCAGGGCAGGGCAGCACATACAAACTGCATTTAGTCGAATACAATTACATGATATTATTAGGGTGATATATAAAAGGCAGTTGCTCCATGACACAAGAGTACTCTCTAGTGGAACAAAAAGCTTACAGCACCTGGTATTCCCAGGCATTCTCCCATCCAAGTCCTAACCAGGCCCAATCCTGTTTAGCTTCCGAGATCGGACGAGATCGGGCGTATTCAGGCTGGTATGGCCGTAAGCGAGGGAACAACTTTTGGTACACAATATATAAGACATGAACAAAATTTACCAGTGATTCGAATTTCCGTACAACTTAATGAACCGACTAAAAACAAAGGCTGAATGTACTTTCTATATTTTGAGGGAAACGCTTTGTCTATTATTTAATTTGACCAGGGCAGGGCAGCACATACAAACTGCATTTAGTCAAATAAAAATACATGATATTATTAGGGTGATAAATAAAAGGCAGTTGCTCCATGACACATACATTTTGAGGGAAAAGCACTGTCTATTATTTAAATTGATCAGGGCAGGGCTGGGCAGGTCACCACATACTAACTGCATTTAGTCCAATAAAAATACATGATATTATTAGGGTGATAAATAAAAGGCAGTTGCTCCATGACACATATATTTTGAGAGAAACGCACTGTCTATTATTTAATTTGATCAGGGCAGGGCAGGGCAGCACATACAAACTGCATTTAGTCCAATAAAAAGACATGATATTATTAGGGTGATAAATAAAAGGCAGTTGCTCCATGACACATATCTTTTGAGGGAAACGCACTGTCAATTATTTAAATTGATCAGGGAAGGGCAGGGCAGCACATACAAACTGCATTTAGTCCAATAAAAATACATGATATTATTAGGGTGATAAATAAAATGCAGTTGCTCCATGACACTAGAGCACTCTCTAGTGGAACAAAAAGCTTACAGCACCTGGTATTCACAGGCGGTCTCCCATCCAAGTACTAACCAAGCCCAATCCTGCTTAGCTTCCGAGATCAGACGAGATCTGGTGTATTCAGGCTGGTATGGCCGTAAGCGAGTGGACAGCTCTTGGTACACTATATAAAGAAATTAACAAAATTTACCAGTGATTCGAATTTCCGTGCAACTTAATGAACCGACTAAAAACAAAGGCTGAATGTAATGCCTATATTTTGAGGGGAAAGTGGTACAAAATATAGTGTACCAAGAGTTGTTCACTCGCTTACGGCCATACCAGCCTGAATACACCCGATCTCGTCAGATCTCGGAAGCTAAGCAGCGTCGGGCCTGGTTAGTACTTGGATGGGAGACCGCCTGGGAATACCAGGTGCTGTAAGCTTTTTGTCCCAGTAGAGCGTGCTCTTGTGTCATGGAGCAACTGCCTTTTATTTATCACCCTAATAATATCATGGATTGTTATTGGACTAACTGCAGTTTGTGTGTGCTGCCCTGCCCTGATCAAATCAAATAATGGACAGTGCGTTTCCCTCAAAATATAGGCAGTACATGCAGCCTTTGTTTTTAGTCTAGGAGACAGTCAATGTCTGTAGTCCATTAGGGCACTATAAAATCCCTTCAATGTTTTGCCTGATTCCGTTAATTCCCAAGTTCCCTTTTCTCCGTTTAGATTTCCCCGTTGACCGTTTGTCCCTGTTTTGGCAGGTTTTCGCTCTCAAAAGTACACCTTTTTAATAGCAAAACAGCACAATTGGATGTTCTATGTCCACAACAATGTTTAAACCCTATCAGGTGACCATTTGTGAGGTCTGGGAAAAATGTAAGACATTTAGATTTTGGGATGTAGTTACCCTTAAATGCAAGCGTGCACCAGGAAGAGACCTTTGTTTGGTTAAGCGGTGTTGCTGTAGAACAAATGGCCACTGGAGTGATGCAAATGATCACGGTATAATTCTGCCAGGCAGGCATAGGCTACTTTGTAGTTAACATTTACTTGCGAAGGTTTTGGGGAAAGCCATTCCTTCCCTACCAGAAGAAGTTTATCATTAGCATCATCGCTAACGGCTACACAAAGTGTAGACATACGCGCGCACCGCACACATGCACACAGACAGGGGCATTCCTGTGCCATGCCAGAAAGTTCATGGAAATACGAATCACTGAAGCATTTTGTTCATGTCTTATGATTGACTTGGGCAAATGAATGCGTATTCTAACAAGTTGAATAGATTTAGTTGATTTCTTACTAAGTTCAATAAATGTTTGAATATTGTTGAATTTCGGTTTAATGTCTGGATTCCGTGATTCGGTCCGCAACGCAGGGGCGGTGTGTTCAATAGGGCGATATGGGCGACGCACTGCCAAACGGGAAAAGGAAGGGATTTTTTTTCTAATCAATTATATCACGGCAACAGTAGTTATCAGTGTTGTAATCTAGACGTCTGATCTGCCACAGTGCCACTAAATGTCCAATCAGGCTAAAGTCGTGCTTCAAATTGCCCCCCCCCCTTTTGGGGCGATTTCAGTCAGGTTGAAAATCGCCCAGAAGTCTGTCATAGACTCCCATGTAAAATCTATTTTTTTCAAATATCAGAGCTTTCAACACCCCCAACCCCCAAGCGCCTCGGGGTCTCCCCCAAGCCAGACATGAGCACCCATCCTGGGCATGTGTGACTGAAGGAGCCCTCCTCTGGTTCTCCTAGTGAAAACCGTCCTAAAATGACAGGTGGCGCCCCCTTGTGGACGAATCCGGGTGGGGGGGGGATTGGGGCCCCCCCTTGGGGTCTCCCCCAAGCCGGCCATGGGCACCCAGCACGTCCATGTGTGAGTCAGGAGCCATCCCCTGGTGCTCATAGTGAAAACCGTCCTAAAATGACAGGTGGCGCCCCTTGTGGACGAATCTGGGTGGGCCCCCCCTTGGGGGTCTCCCCCAAGCCAGTCATGAGCACCCACCCGCCCATGTATGACTGAAGGAGCCCTCCTCTAGTTCTCCTAGTAAAATAAGTCCTAAAGTGGGAAATTGCGCCACCCCATGGCCTAAAATCAGATGGGGGGCAGTGCTCCCCCACCCCCCAACATCCACCCCCCCCCCAGCCCCCAAGCCCCTTGGGGTCTCCCCCATGACAGTCATGAGCACCCATCCTGGGCATGTGTGACTGAAGGAGTCCTTCTCTGGTTCTCCTAGTGAAATCAGTCCTAAAGTGGGAAATGGCGCCACCCCATGGCCGAAAATCAGCTGGGGGGCAGTGCTCCCCACCCCCCAGCATCCCCTCCCCCAGCCCCCAAGCCCCTTGGGGTCTCCTCCAAGCCAGACATGAGCACCCATCCTGGGCATGTGTGACTGAAGGAGCCCTCCTCTGGTTCTCCTAGTGAAAACCGGAGGGTTACCATGTGGGGGTGTCTGACCCTCCACCCCAATCCGACCAAGAGCACCCATTTCGGCCTTGTGTGACTCAGGAGCCGGTCCCTGGTCTCCTAGTGAAAACCGGAGGGTTACCATGTCTGATTGGAAGTGGGGTGTCTGACCCCCCACCCCAATCCGACCAAGAGCACCTATTTCGGCCTTTTGTGTCTCAGGAGCCGGTCCCTGGTTCTCCTAGTGAAAACCGGAGGGTTACCGTGTCTGAATGGAAGTGGGGTGTCTGACCCCCCACCCCAATCCGACCAAGAGCACCCATTTCGGCCTTGTGTGACTCAGGAGCCGTTCTCTGGCGGGTTACCATGTCTGAATGGACTTAGTGCATTTTTGGACAATTTTCCCTGTTTTTCAAAAAATATTTTAAAATACTTCCTGATGAGCTAGAGGTCCCAAATTTCCTTAACTCCTATAGGAAGACCCTCCTTTCCGCCCCCTATACTTTTTTCCCACTCATTCTAACATGGTTAACCTATAGTAAAATTTATCCAAAAACTGATTATTTTACATTGAAATGTGCGTATATGCGTGCCCTTGTGCGCCAAACAAACCCCATCCTGAATGGACTTTTATTTTTCGATTTATTAACGTTTTAAGTCGTTTTAAAAAAACCTGAATTTGGTGTTTTTTCACCCCGCCGGCAAGGCAACATACAGGCCCTGCGGGTGCCAGGGCTTATGTCAATAATGTGGCCTGTCCCGTAGTCGCCCCATTCGGTTCCAGGTCGACCAGACAGGTACCGGCGCGATTTCAGAAACCTGGTTTTCGACGAATAGAAATACATGTCCGATTGAGCCAGGGGTGGTGGCAAACTTCTCGGCCCGTGCGGATATTGAGAAATTGGCATTTTTGAGGGTTCTGGGTCCCTCAGAACCATGGTTCTAACGCTCCGAAGTGGACCATCCCTCTGGCGACCGACTGGTCGTTCTCTTGCCCTGGGGAGGGCCTGGCTCAGGCTACCCTCGTGTCCCCATGGCCCCTCTCTGTTGTCTAACTAGTTTCAGATTTACTGACCGATTGGCATTCGTTATCCACCTGGGAGGGCCCCTGTCGGCCGGCCTCTGGCCGGTGTTCGGACGGACGGTTCCTCCCGCCCCATGTGGATTCGCCTCTATCGGTGGAGCCCCTTTCGGAGACGGTTAACACCCGCTTCCCCGATACGCTCCAGCCGAGCACCGTTCAAGCGAAACCAAGTCGACCCGTCTGACCCAGTGGCCCTACGTTGGTGCTCCGGTGCGGGGAGTGGCACACCCAGGCAGAGATGCCAGGAGTGAGGTCCACCCTGCTACGTACCGGCGCCAGAGACACGTGCTTCTCACACCCTGTTGTTGGCTCGGTTGTGCGGTTCCTACTAAACCCTCCAGCTAGAAAAAGACCTCTCGAGCGGCGCCCTGGCACTTGCGGCCCCGGCCGGGGGCAGTTCTGGGCCTCCCGCTGGGTGTGCAGTGGATTGCAACCGGGCCTCCTCCCCTGACGGGGTCGGACCGTGCCCGGGCTGTCTTCCGCTTAGCGCGCCCAGGTACAACCTCTACGTTGCGAGGGGCTACCTGGTTGATCCTGCCAGTAGCATATGCTTGTCTCAAAGATTAAGCCATGCAAGTCTAAGTACACACGGCCGGTACAGTGAAACTGCGAATGGCTCATTAAATCAGTTATGGTTCCTTTGATCGCTCCAACGTTACTTGGATAACTGTGGCAATTCTAGAGCTAATACATGCCAACGAGCGCTGACCTTCGGGGATGCGTGCATTTATCAGACCCAAAACCCATGCGGGGTGCTCTCGGGTGCCCCGGCCACTTTGGTGACTCTAGATAACTTCGAGCCGATCGCGCGCCCTTTGTGGCGGTGACGTCTCATTCGAATGTCTGCCCTATCAACTTTCGATGGTACTTTCTGTGCCTACCATGGTAACCACGGGTAACGGGGAATCATATATATACCATGGGGCGGATGGTATGTAAGGTTATGTTATACCACAGGATTGGATGGTATGTAAGGTTATGTTATACCACAGGGCTTGATGATATGTAAGGTTATGTTATACCACAGGGCTTGATGGCATGTAAGGTTATGTTATACCACAGGGCTGGATGGTATGTAAGGTTATGTTATACCACAGGGCTTGATGATATGTAAGGTTATGTATTACCACAGGGCTGGATGGTATGTAAGGTTATGTTATACCACAGGGCTTGATGATATGTAAGGTTATGTTATACCAAGGGGCTGGATGGTATGTAAGGTTATGTTATACCACAGGGCTGGATGGTATGTAAGGTTATGTTATACCACAGGGCTTGATGGCATGTAAGGTTATGTTATACCACAGGGCTGGATGGTATGTAAGGTTATGTTATACCACGGGGGCTGGATGGTATGTAATGTTATGTTATGCCACATGGCTGGGTGGTATGTAAGGTTATGTTATACCACTGGGGCTGGATGGTATGTAAGGTTATACCACGGGGCTGGATGGTATGTAAGGTTATGTTATACCACAGGGCTGGATGGTATGTAAGGTTATGTTATACCACGGGGGCTGGATGGTATGTAATGTTATGTTATGCCACATGGCTGGGTGGTATGTAAGGTTATGTTATACCACGGGTCAGGATGGTATGTATTTGTTTTCAATAAACATTGGAGAAGAAAAATAGTTTACATGTTGTCGACAATCTAAGCCAACCCCATCTGTTTTGACTCATAGTTGCGCACACGTCGGTTTTGTTGCTAAGTAACCAACCCATCTATAGCAGGGGTGTCAGACTGACTAATGGTTTTAGTTATTTCCTTTCAATTCATTTCAATTAAAACCTAGACAACCAGGTGAGGGCAGTTTCTAACTAATCAATTAAAACCTAGACAACCTGGTGAGGGCAGTTTCTAACTAATCAATTAAAACCTAGACAACCAGGTGAGGGCAGTTTCTAACTAATCAATTAAAACCTAGACAACCAGGTGAGGGCAGTTTCTAACTAATCAATTAAATCCTAGACAACCAGGTGAGGGCAGTTTCTAACTAATCAATTAAAACCTAGACAACCAGGTGAGGGCAGTTTCTAACTAATCAATTAAAACCTAGACAACCAGGTGAGGGCAGTTTCTAACTAATCAATTAAAACCTAGACAACCAGGTGAGGGCAGTTTCTAACTAATCAATTAAAACCTAGACAACCTGGTGAGGGCAGTTTCTAACTAATCAATTAAAACCTAGACAACCAGGTGAGGGCAGTTTCTAACTAATCAATTAAAACCTAGACAACCAGGTGAGGGCAGTTTCTAACTAATCAATTAAAACCTAGACAACCAGGTGAGGGCAGTTTCTAACTAATCAATTAAATCCTAGACAACCTGGTGAGGGCAGTTTCTAACTAATCAATTAAAACCTAGACAACCTGGTGAGGGCAGTTTCTAACAAATCAATTAAAACCTAGACAACCAGGTGAGGGCAGTTTCTAACTAATCAATTAAAACCTAGACAACCAGGTGAGGGCAGTTTCTAACTAATCATTTAAAACCTAGACAACCAGGTGAGGGCAGTTTCTAACTAATCAATTAAAACCTAGACAACCAGGTGAGGGCAGTTTCTAACTAATCAATTAAAACCTAGACAACCTGGTGAGGGCAGTTTCTAACTAATCAATTAAAACCTAGACAACCTGGTGAGGGCAGTTTCTAACTAATCAATTAAAACCTAGACAACCAGGTGAGGGCAGTTTCTAACTAATCAATGATGTTAATTGATCAATCAAGGACAAGGAAGGAGCTAAAACCTGCAGAGCTAAAAGAGTTTAACACCCGTCCTATAGATACAGTATAGCTATGTTTCATACAGCCAGAAGAGGGCACCAAAGACAAACACTAGGGACTGTGTCCCTGCCAGACACCAGAACCAGCTAGAGTACTGGAGCCAACGGAGAGAGGGACGATGAAAAGAAAGATGGAGAGAGAGAGAGAGAGAGAGAGAGAGAGAGATGGGGAAAGAGAGAGAGAGAGAGAGAGAGAGAGAGAGAGAGAGAGAGAGAGAGAGAGAGAGAGAGAGAGAGAGAGAGAGAGAGAGAGAGAGTCATCACTTGTAACACAGGCTGTCCAATGTTCAAAACATTGAATTGTGCATTCATATCTTTAAATAAATCTTACACTTGCACAATCATTGATTCAAAATACAAATTTATTGTGAAATACCAATGAAACGTTAATTTAGATCACCCACACACAAGCAACCGATAGTTTCACTGTGTCATTGTTCGTACAATCATTACAGTTTTTGCCCATAGCATCGATAATAAGGACATTCCGACTGGAGAACAGCTATATCTTCAAGTTTCTACTCCAGACTGTACCTACTGTATGTGTCACATGATTCTGTATCATATTACAGTATTACTGTACTAACTATACTATACAAAAATGGATAGTACTGTGAAGAACTGTATATGTAAAGGAATACCATTGTGATGTTGCAGTACTGTGTACAGTTTGAAAGTACAGTATGTGAAAAATAACCCAACCAATGACATCTTGTGGTGGCATTTTCTACAGAATGGTTGGACGACCTCCTCAAGGTGGAAGGGAACGGCTCTTCACTCAACAACAAGAGCTTGCCATCATTGAAATGGTCCGAGAAAATAATGCAATCCGACTTCGTGAGTTGCAACAACGCATAATTGCAAATGGAAATGAATTCAACAATATCAACAGGGTCAGCATTTCTACACTAAGTCGCATCCTACAGAAACAACTTCAGAATGAAGCAGCTGTACAGGGTGCCATTTGAGAGGAACAGTGTCAAAGGTCAAGGACTTGCACCATGATTATGTGCAGGTATGTGTCACTTTACTTAACATACTATATATTGTGATGTGGGAATGAGGGTTTATGCTGCCACCTGCCCTGCCTGTAGCTTGTAGTTCTGGTCTATACTCACCCAACCCAGCCCCTACTTGTGTGAAAATATAGACATTGTAGTTCCTGTATGTGTTTTCAGTAACAATATTCAATATTTTCTGTTACAGACGGTTCTGGAGTTTGATGCCGCCGAACTGCCGCATTAGTTCATCTACGTGGATGAGGCAGGCTTCAATCTGGCCAAAACCAGGCGTCGGGGCCGTAACGTAGTTGGACAAAGGGCTGTTGTAAATGTCCCTGGGCAGCGTGGCGGAAATATCACCTTGTGTGCTGCAATTAGTGTCGAAGGAGTCCTGCATCATCATGCCACTCTAGCTCCCTACAATACAGGACAGATCATTGCATTTCTAGATGCACTACAGTTGTGCAGGACAGACCACAGCAGCCCAGGTTTGTCATCTGGGATAATGTTAGTTTCCACCGGGCTGCTCTGGTCCGAGATTGGTTCAACAACCATGATCATTTCACAGTTTTATACCTTTCCCCTTACAGCCCCTTTCTAAATGCAATCGAGGAATTCTTTTCAGCGTGGCGGTGGAAAGTATATGATCGGCAACCACATGCCCGCATGACTCTTCTGCAAGCAATGGAAGAGGCATGTGGAGACATTGAGGGATCAATCCAAGGGTGGATTCGGCACACAAGGTGATATTTTCCCCAATGCCTAGCCCGCGAGGACATTGCCTGTGATGTTGACGAGGTCTTGTGGCCAGATCCGAACAGAAGGCGTGATCCATAATCCCCCCCGCCCCCTAACACACACACACAAAACAAGTATATGTTTTTTCCCCCAAATAGCAATTTATCCAGTAATTGTTTTGTTTTTTTACTTTTGTTTTGTTGCTAAAATTGATGTTAAGAATTTCTGTAAGAATGTTTGTAAGAATGTTTGTTTTTTTGTAAAAACTTTTTTGTAAATACTGTTTGATTACTGCAGAAATTCTACTTTTGAGTTTTACAGAAGACATTGACAATAAAAATAGAAACACGAAGACTGCAGTGTTGTATATAAAGCCCATCAGTGTGTTTCTGGTGATATGAAAGTGTAATTCAAATGTTGCTTGTGTGTATGGTTTTGTTGCAAGAATTTCATTTGTAGAAAGGAGTGTTAAGTTTTGATGGCAGTGTTTCATTTTGGCATATATGTGAGTTGTTAATCTCCAAGTGCTATGTCTGATTGGCTTGTGTGTTGTGTTTTGACATGAGCCAAATTCTGCAAAAAGTGTGTAAGCAATAGGCAAAACCTGTAAATATTGTAGTACAAAATAGGTGATACATGTTTCATTATGGTACTACATGTAAATACATCCCTGTAAAAGTACTGCAGAAGTAGAGAATACTACAGACACAGTGGAATCATTGAACAAAATCTGAAATATATTGATAAAAAACAATACAGTACTGTAAAACATCAAATGCAGTGTTCCTCAACTTGCTTGCTTGTATTGTAAAAAGCTTAACATAGGAGTGATTACTGTACTTCTCACATTTTCATCAACTCTGTCTTGTGGTTTTGGCCACAGGTTCTCATCTACATCACAATGGATGTTTTCATTAGCCAAATATCTTGGAAAAAACCTTTGGCCATGGCGAATCCAGGCCTGACACTGGTCTGCCGCGATGTCATTGCATGCGTCATCCATGGCCTGGAGAAGTGTGACTTGTTCATGAGGGCGCCTAAAATAGACCTTCCATCTCCATGTGGAGAAAAATTCCTCAATCGGGTTAAGGAAAGGAGAGTATGGGGGTAAATACAGGGTGGTAAATTGTGCATGGGCCTGAAACCATGCTTGCACTATATGAGCATGGTGGAACCTGACATTATCCCACACAATGACATAGGTCACACCACCAGCTCTACAGGCCTGATCGAGCTCATCAAGGAAGGTTACAAGGGGACCATAGAAACGGTGTCTGATAAAGAATGATGATGAAATATTACATCCCAGATAGCATCTGCCATAGACAAGGGTGGAAATATAAACAATATGCAGGTTCTTTTAAATGTCTTGTTTATTTTAAAGTGCAGATACCCAAAACTGAAACTTAAGTTGAACATATAAATATATTACAAAATTACAGATGTACATTTAAAAAAAGGGGTTTAAGGATATTTTGAGTCCCATCAGCTATTGGTGATTTCGTGCTGACTGGCCTAGCGGTCAAGACATTCCAAAATCTTATCCTTCTCCACCAAAAGATTTTCTTGACATCCCATTGTCAAACAACAGTTCTTCCTGCACCGGAATGTCTCGTTAGGCAATGAAAAGGATGACGTTCCACACTTTGCCATCCTAAAGCTGAGCTTTAATGTTGCTTCTCTTTCTGGAGTGGTTGATCCTCCGTCCAATTTTGTCCTTCTCTGGGTGGCAAGGGCAGGGCACAGTCTTGGCATCTATGCAGCACGTTTTCCCTGATACATCCCTGTAGAAATATAGGTACCCCATCTCGTCTTCATCTGTTGCTGCCAAAAGCTCTTTCCCCTGCTTCCCTGAGAGTGGGAGACCGTGGTAGTCACAGACGACTTCCCCTTCAGCAAATTTCCGTGTTGTCATGACCTTTCTTCCTTTGACAGGGTCATTGGAAATGTACAATCCTCTCCACTTCTGGGACTTCACCAGTTTCATAATTGCTTTGTTTTCATTTTTTGTGTCAATGTTGGTTGAAGGTTGCCAGTAACGAAGGACATCCTCCACCTTCACTTTGTTCTTCTCCCAGTTCTGCCGTTTAATGTATTTCTCTGCTTTTCTGGCAGTGGGTTCTCTTCTGGGGAAGTGAGCTGTAACAATGCAAAGACAAAAATACATGTGTTATTATTAATGTCATTTACTCAATAGCAGAAGCCCTTATCCAGGACTACTTACAGTCGTAGTTATGTGACTAAATCAAGTACATTCTCGTAATACCTAATATGTTAAAATTGTATTCAGTCTATTGTATTTTAGCTGCATCTTACCGATCACATAATCCCGTCTCATTTTCTCTTGCTGGTTTCTCCACTTGTCAAAGCAGTATCTCTCATGCCTTCCTGCAATCAGTAGTATGTCCTTCTTTTTGATTGATTGTCCATCAATTGTGACAGGGAAGCTTTGATAGAAGAGGTTCAAGGCCTGTGCCTCATCCAACGTTTGGCTGCTGGACAATGCTCCTGTTCTACAACTTGTTCTTGCGGAGGAGGGGCCTGCAGTCTCATTACTTGAAAAAGGGAAAATAACAAAAACGTGTTAGCCATATGTAACAACTTTACAAGACATTGTAAAGGGTCATTTATATAATGAGTATAAATACTTACAGAGTCACTGGACATGGCAACTTTGGAGATCAGCTTCATTCCCATGCAGGCATTGAGTGGTGTCTTCATGCGGTAGTGCCTGTCAGCTGTAGCAGTTGTATGGGCCAAGTAGTCAGCAACAAGTGCCTTCTCTGCATCCGTGAAGTTGGCTTTGGTATGCGTCTCAAAGATTCGCCTTGCTACCTGGCTGGTGATGTTGGGGAGTTTGTATCTGATGAAAGAACAAGATAAAACCGTTTTGGTTTTAGAAAACTGTACTGTCATAAAAGTATTGTGTAATGATAAAAAACAGCGTTGTTCTTAACAGTGTTCGACTTACTTGGCATGAAACCTTTGTAGGTCATTGGAAGGGTTGTAGATGGCTCTTCCAACTGTGGAAATGAAGAATCTCTCATCTTCTTCCACGTCATCACATTTTTTAAGAAAAGCTGGTCGAACATGTCGGTAGTACGTATCCAACCACTGAAATTTTAGACCAAAAAAAACATATTTAACAGGTTTGTATTAAATCAATCTCATTCACAATAACCAGATTGTGGTAAATATACTTACTGCATCTTCCTCCTCGTCTAACGAAACGGTTGCCACCTGCTGTGTCGCTGTCTTGTGTTGCTTAACACCGATGACAGTCCATTTCTCACCATTTGGCAAGATGCACTCCTTCCTTGAGAGCCATTCGTTCAGCTACAATAGGAAATGTGACATATCAATAAAACATATGCCAAAAAGCAAATACGATTCAACATTATAGCAATTAAATGACATTAGTTAACTTACGGTCATAACTCCAGCCCTTTGGAGATGTTTCAGCATGAGCAGAGACTCCAGGTAGTACAGCATGAGCTGTTGTTCAGGTTCAACCAAAGATTCTTCACTCTTGGCCTTCCCAACGACACCCAGAAAGTCTTTCTTGGCCACCTCCAAGACTGCCACACATTCTTTCGGTGTCTTTGCAACTGTCATCATCTGTGTGTACCTGCAGAAAAACAATAATACGTTAATGATTTGAAGAACAACAACAATACACACTTAAAATGTTAACTACATTTCCGTGAGGATCAGTTTTAAATATATATACCTTTTCCCGGTAATTTCATGAGACACCTGCTTGCTCATGGACTTCTGTAAGTCATGCAGGCAGTCCTGGAAATGCTTGCATTGCTCATACAAGCTCCTTTCTGTCTGGATGAGGTTTGTTGACGTCGTGATGTAGCGAAGAAACCTCTTCAGATTCTTCATGTAGTTTGCAATTGTTTGCTTCTTCTGTCCAATGTTAGCAAGCTTGGTAAAAAAGGACCTGCTTTGCTCCAATTTATTGACAAAATCCAGGGAAGGTTTGGTGGAGTCCATGTAAAACAAAAACCTAGACACATTTGCAACCTGTACATGAAAATGAAAATAATGTTAGTTGCATAGTTAATAACTACTTTGTAATTAAGTAATTCTCATTAAAATATTTCAACAGTTAAATTAAAGTAAAATTGCTGTACATACCTCCTGTTTGAAATTGGGAATGTTGTGGTCATCACGGAGATATTTGGCAAATCCAGCCAGCAGATCACAATCCAGAGGGTGCTTTTGGTACAAACCACTCATTTGCATTGCCTTTCTCAGTTTGTTGTCACATGACTGGTTTATTGGTCTGGAAAACATTTGGTATGCAGATTAGAATCAATAAAATACATCCATGTTCACTTATATACTTATGTGTAGTAGTTGTTTATGAGATTATTTATATTTGTATTTACTTACGGTTGGTACAAGGCAGACTTGTCATCCTCAGTGTTGTCTGATTCAGCATCTGCATCTTCAGTTGGTGTCAACACATGAGCCACTTCCACTTGGCTGAAATATCATACAGATAAACAAAAACAATTATATTATAATATATTACAATCAAACATAATTGGACAACAGTTATAATGAGTTGAAATATGATGTAACTTGCATATATATTATTTTATCAGTGTAAGAAATAGCTTACACAGGTGCTTGTTTGACTTCTGGCTTGTTCTTAACAATATGACCCGTTTCTTCAAGCTTCTGGATCAGGAGTTGGAGTCTGTCTTGTTGTATAACAATACAGCTCAGTAAGCTGTAGTCAAAGATCCTGCCTTTGCAAAGATGCTCTATCATGGAATCTCGGGCAGCGGCGACTTCTTGAACAATCTCTTGTTTTGTTTTTAACTTCATGCACACTCTGCTGAGGTGTCGAGAGAGGGTGTCCTGGTTCTTCAAGCAAAATCTGCAGACAAGAGGGATCTGTCACGATCGTCTGACGAATGAGTAGACCAAAGCGCAGCGCGTTGAGCGAACATGACTTTATTTAATTAAAGCCTAACACGAAAACAACAAAACAAACGACGACACGTGAAGTCCACAGTGACAATGACTGTACAGGAACATGGAACAAAAACCCACAAACACAAGGTGAAAACACACAGTTTAAATATGGCTCCCAATCAGAGATAACGAGCCGACAGCTGACACTCGTTACCTCCGATTGGGAGTCATTTGACCAACCAAGGAAAACATAACCAAATAGAACACAACCAAAACCAAACACAACCAAATGAACACACCCTGGCTCAAAATACACAGTCCCGGAGCCAGAGCGTGACAGGATCCTTCTTTGTTTTCTGTAAGACAGTAAATGCACAGTAAGTCCATGTAATGAAGTTACTAGCAGTATGTCAATACTTACACACCTATTATTACTGGTGCTAGCAGAGCTACTGCTAACATTAATAACAGCAACGTTACTGTGGTTTAATTGTGTTTCTGGCCTCAAAGCTTCTAATGCTCTCACACAAAAGCACCTCAAATTTAGGTCAAGCTTCATTTTGGGCCTACTACTAACATTAATAACAGCAACATACTAACAGTAATATACATGGAATAATTATAGAGGTACATTAACTTGAACCAGTTGCATTTGCAGATGCCATCTTGCTGAAAAATGAAGGAAGTAATAACACAATCGCGAAGAAATCTCTGCAGAATAAGGAAAAAAGCAATAATCCAAAATATCAGCTCCCAGAAGGAAAGAGTGTTGTCGTTGCTCTCAGTTGAATTCTCTTTTCTGAAGTGGAGTATATACTGTTGCCTTCGTCAGTATATATACAATCAGATTGGCCTAACCCCATTCCACAATAAAATATTCCATTCAGGCTAGATTTACGCATACGCAAATGAGATGGCTCATTCAGCTTCACACCTCACAACACCTCTGGAGGTCAGATTTCAACCCTGCAGGGTAAACACCATGCTTTACATTTAACAGACACTCTTACCCTGGCTGACTTAAAGTTAATGGATGCATATATTTTTTGTGTAATTATTTTTTTCATACCTTCCCCCAGTGGGAATCGAACCCACAACCCTGGCATTGCAAACACCATGCTCTACCAACTGAGCTACATCCATGCCACAATTCAGACTACTGCCCATAATAATTCCTATCTAAACCTTTCGGCTTGTGAAAGGTTTAACAATAAATCTTATGTCAAATTCCATTGTAACTAATTGCCATGGGAAAGCAGTCAAGTCAGCCATCCCATTGATAAATTCATCAAAAACAGTCAAAGGACAGAACATTTTAAATGTATTTCTACAGTAGAGTATCCCTGTTACGAACCCCGTGGCTTTAAACGTCGAGGGTGGATGGACATGAGACCCGTAACATAATCCATGCAAATTAGGATGATGACATGGAACAGTGAGAACGAAAAACTACACGACAACCATAAACTACCGTCAAACATAAAATGTTTGTGTGAACACACGGTAAAGGTTTGGGAAAAAGGGCTGAGCAGGAACCAAGAAATGAAACAATAGTGTAAAAAAAACCTAAACTGATATTGCCTGCCTCAAGAACCGCTAAGCTACTGCTAATCATACAAAAGTACAGGGGGTGGTCCGCTCAGGTCTAACTAGTGTGTTTAGACAGATTTCTTCCTACGGGTAATGTACGCCCAAGGGCAGCTAGCTTAAACTCCCCTTTTCCCAGAAACACACACAGTTACCAAACAGAGTGATCAGCAAATTAGTGAGTACACAATACACCACAGTATCCATACTCACATAGGGAAAATAGTCTCTAACAAAGTTACCAGCAACTTGGTGAGTAAACAAAAAACAGGACAACACAGTATCCATACTCACATACGGAAAATAGTCTTCTTCTCAACAAACACAACTGACTGTTTTTTATACAATGTGATGTGTGATTGAAAACCAGAAACAGTTGGTGCAATGCAGAGGAATGTTCACTGATTGGTCCACCTTAGCAATCAGCAGACACCTCAACGACCACCAATCAGGAACATGCAGGACACCTGTTATTAGGGCAGAAGGAGAGGAAACACAAAAAGACACAGGATACCTGTATCCGTAACAATCCCAGTAGTGGACTTTATTAGTTAAAGAAATAGTGTACATTTTTGTAACAGGAATGGAATTGACTGAATGATGAATTGATTTAATGGTAAAAGACTGAATTTGACTGTGAGCTGACAGCAAGGGAGGAGTTGGAGGTGTGTTTTAGTGGGAGGAGTGTGTTGTGGAAATAGAATGTATTTGACTAGAGGCTGACAGGCAGAGGAAGGGTGGAGGGAGTGTGTCACACCCTGGCTATGGGACTCTAGTTGTTGAGCCAGGGTGTGTTTGTTCTATGTGGTGTGTTTCTATGTTGGGGGTTCTGGTTTGTTGTTTTCTATGTTTGCCTTAGTGACTCCCAATCAGAGGCAACGAGTGTCAGCTGTTGGCTGGTTGTCTCTGATTGGGAGCCATATTTAACTGTCTGTTTTTCACTTTGTGTTTTTTGTTTGTTCCGTGTCGGTATATGTTTACCGTTGGACGTTACGAGTCGTTTATTGTTTTGTTCGTGCTTGATTTACAGTTTTTGCCCATTGCTTACACACTAAAACCGAATGCTTACACCAAAGCCTCAATACCTAAACTTCTTGTAGCATACCTTAAACACAGTGTAACCATAGCTTAAACACAATGTCAACTTTGCGGTTTCTGTAATCCTGCATGAACCAATTAGACTACATTATCTATGGATGTAATATTTCATCATCATTCTTTATCAGACACCGTTTCTATGGACCCCTTGTAACCTTCCTTGATGAGCTCGATCAGGTCTGTAGAGCTGATGGCGTGACCTATGTCATTGTGTGTGATAATGTCAGGTTCCACCATGCTCATATGATGCAAGCATGGTTTCAGGCCCATGTACAATTGACCACCCAGTATTTACCCCCATACTCTCCTTTCCTTAACCCGCTTGAGGAATTTTTCTCCACATGGAGATGGAAGGTTTATGATAGGCGCCCTCATGAACAAGTCACTCTTCTCCAGGCCATGGATGACGCATGCAATGACATCACGGCAGACCAGTGTCAGGCCTGGATTCGCCATGGCCAAAGGTTTTTTCCAAGATGTTTGGCTAATGAAAACATCCATTGTGATGTAGATGAGAACCTGTGGCCAAAACCACAAGACAGAGTTGATGAAAATGTAGAAGTACAGTAATCACTCCTATGTTTTGCTTTTTACAGTACAAGCAAGCAAGTTTGTTTTACAGTACTGTATTGTTTTTCATCAATATATTTCAGATTTTGTTCAATGATTCCACTGTGTCTGTGGTATTCTCTCTACTACTGCAGTACTTTTACAGGGATGTATTTACATGTAGTACCATAATGAAACATGTATCACCTATTTTGTACTACAATATTTAATGATTGTACGAACAATGACACAGTGAAACTATTGGTTGCTTGTGTGTGGGTGATCTAAATTAACGTTTCATTGGTATTTCACAATACATTTGTATTTTGAATCAATGATTGTGCAAGTGTAAGATTTATTTAAAGATATGAATGCACAATGCAATGTTTTGAACATTGGACAGCCTGTGTTACAAGTGATGACCGTTTTGAGTTTTGTGTCTAGAGTTTTGAAAAATGACGTCAAGGTTCTGAAATTAGTGCCAAAGTGATTGTAAAAAACTGTAACAATCACCCATATTAGCAAACTTATTTCATTTCAAACATCACATTTCTCTAGTATAGGCGACGATATCAGCAAAATGCTTTTGATAAGTGATCGGTATGGTAGGTGTCGATCATTTCTGTTTTTCATCCCAGTTCTACTACTTACTGTGAGGATGCTATGAGGATTATTGTGTGTGTGTGTTTGTGTGTTTGTGTGTGAGTGTTTGTGTGTGTGTGCCAAACCAGTATCTTTGATGAGGGGCCAGGTGCTGATCTGGCAAAGACCTCACCTCCAGCTTCACACCTCACAACACCTCTGGAGGTCAGATTTAAACCCTGCAGGGTAAACACCGTGCTTTACATTTAACAGACACTCTTACCCAGGCTGACTTAAAGTTAATGGATGCATATATGTTTTGTGTAATTATTTTTTTCATACCTTCCCCCAGTGGGAATTGAACCCACAACCCTGGCATTGCAAACACCATGCTCTACCAACTGAGCTACATCCATGCCACAATTCAGACTACTGCCCATAATAATTCCTATCTAAACCTTTCGGCTTGTGAAACCCCCAGACAGAGGTGTGAAATTCCTCAACTTGAGGAGCTTCAAACATCAGAACAATGGCCTGACAACACCTGAGACATTTTTTAGGAAGATGGCATCTGCCATAGACAAGGGTGAAAATAAAAACAACATGCAGGTTTTCTTTTAAATGTGTTGTTTATTTTAAAGTGCAGATACCCAAAACTGAAATTTAAGTTGAACATGCATCGCTAAATATATTACAAAATTACAGATGTACATTTTAAAAAGGGGTTTAAGGATATTTTTGAGTCCCATCAGCTATTGGTGATTTCGTGCTGACTGGCCTAGCTGTCAAGCCATTCCAAAATCTTATCCTTCTACACCAAAATATTTTCTTGACACTCCATAGTCAAACAACAGTTCTTCCTGTACCGGAATGTCTCGTTGGGCAATGAAAAGGATGCAATGGCCTAGGCGACAACACCTTGGGTGGGTAATTGTCTTCAAAATGAATGTTCATATATAACATGCCATTCCCCATGCATTATGCTGTTGGGTCAGGGAGGAGGGAGGTTGAAATGCTGGGAAAAACAACTCCACAGAAGATCCACACAGCATTTAAACATTTCTCAAATTAAAGTAACAGCATTAGAATATATATAGGGTTGCCTAATCACACATTTGACATTTTGGAAGGATTTAACCTATTTGAAAAAAGTTGAAAGGCAACGTGGATCTACTGTGGAGTAGTTCTTCCCAGCACTTCAACCAAATCAGATTTATATTACATATTGCCTGGTGTGATTTAAAATTTTAAGAAAGCTCTAATCTTTACCCAAATGGTCTCAAATTAAAGGCCTGTTGGTAATTTCAGTGGAACCATCCAACCCAAGTAGCTATTCAACCTCAAAACTACCTGGTTTTGCTGTACATTCAAAACAGCAGTATAATGTGAAACTTCTTGTGGGCATTTAACAATGACAGAAAATCTTTTCCCAACTGGTCTCAAATGAGCTGTACTCTCAGGCCCATGTGATAAAGGGTTTTACTAGGTAGGGAGTGTAGAACAAGATGCATGGAGTTCCAGAGGTCACAAGATCAATGTGGGCCTGCATGGATGTCAGCAGGGCATGAGGGAGAAACCCCCAAGTGAAAAGGTGTGTCTGTGTGTGTCTGTGTGAGTGAGTGAACCTGTCCTACAGGGGGCCAGAGCAGGCAGCCCCTTTCTCCTAGCCTGCTGCACCTCTGGATGACCAGGGAGTGAGCTGTACTCTCAGGCCCATGGGTGAGAGTGTTTTAATAGGCAGAGAGTGTTTAAATAGAGGCATGGAGGTCCATGGAGTGAGCTGTACTCTCAGACCCATGGGAGATGTCCTTTACTAGGCAGGGAGTGTAGAACAAGATGCATGGTGCTCCAGAGGTCACAAGGTCAATGTGGGCCTGCATGGATGTCAGCAAAAATACCTGTGGGAGTTTCAAAATGACAGAAAGCTCTAATCTTTTCCCAAATGGTCTCAAATTATAGGCCTGATCACCCTGGACTGATGCCTGTTGGTAATTTCAGTAGAACCAATCAACTCAAGTAGCTATTCAACCTCAAAATGACCTGGTTTTGCTGTACATTCAAAATAGCAGTATAGTGCAAAACTGACTGTGTGCGTTTCAAAATGACAGAAAGCTCTAATCTTTTCCCAAATGGTCTCAAATTATAGGCCTGATCACCCTGGACCAATGGGAGAAGGCACAAGTGAATAGGTGTGTCTGTGTGAGTGAGTGAACCTGTCCACAGGGGGGCAGAGCAGGCAGCCCCTAGGAGCTGTTCTCCTAGTGAAAACCATCCGATTTCCAGGTGAACGGTTAAGGGGGGTTTGCCCCCACCTTGGGGTCCCCCCCCCAACCCGGCCATGGGCACTCAGCACGCCCATGTGTGAGTCAGGAGCCACCCCCTTGTTCTCCAAGTGAAAACCATCTTAAATGACAGGTGGCGGCCCCATTTGGTCGAATCCGGGTGGGGGGGTTTGCCCCCCCTTGGGGTCCCCCCCCAACCCGGCCATTGGCACCCAGCACGCCCATTTGTGATTCAGTAGCCATCCCCTGGTTCTCCTAGTGAAAACCGTCCTAAAATGACAGGTGGCGGCCCCTTTTGGTCGAATCCGGGTGGGGGGTTTGCCCCCACTTGGGGTCTCCCCCCCAACCCGGCCATGGGCACCCAGCACGTCCATGTGTGAGTCAGGAGCCATCCCCTGTTTCTCATAGTGAAAACCGTCCTAAAATAACAGGTGGCGCCCCCTTGTGGACGATTCCGGGTGGGCCCCGCCCTTGGGGGTCTCCCCCAAGCCAGCCATGGGCACCAACCCGCCCATGTATGACTGAAGGAGCCCTACTCTAGTTTAATTAGTGAAATCCGTCCTAAAATGCGAATTCGCGCCACCCCATGGCTGAAAATCAGCTGGGGGGCAGTGCACCCACACCCCCACCACCCCCAACCCCCAAACCCCTTGGTGTCTCCACCAAGACAGATATGAGCACCCATCCTGGGCATGTGTGACTGAAGGAGCCCTCCTCTGGTTCTCCAAGTGAAATCCGTCCTAAAATGTGAAACGGCGCCACCCCATGGCCGAAAATCAACTGGGGGGCAGTGCACCCCCCCCATCCCCAACACACAAGCCCCTTGGGGTCTCCCCCAAGCTGGACATGAGCACCCATCCTGGGCATGTGTGACTGAAGGAGCCCTCCCCTGGTTCTCCTAGTGAAAACCGTTGGGATATCATGTGGGGGTGTCTGACCCTCCACCCCAATCCGACCAAGTGCACCCATGTCGGCCTTGTGTGTCTCAGGAGCCAGTCCCTGGTTCTCCTAGTGAAAACCGGAGGGTTACCATGTGGGGTGTCTGACCCTCCACCCCAATCCGACCAAGAGCACCCATTTCGGCCTTCTGAGACTCAGGAGCCGGTCCCTGGTTCTCCTAGTGAAAACCGGAGGGTTACCATGTGGGGTGTCTGACCCTCCACCCCAATCCGACCAAGAGCACCCATTTTAGCCATGTGTGAGTCAGGAGCCATCCCCTGGTTCTCCTAGTGAAAACCGTCCTAAAATGACAGGTGGCGCCCCCTTGTGGACGAATCCGGGTAGGGGGGGGGGGGGGGGCCTTTGGGTCTCAGACATGGGCACCCACCCGCCCACGTATGACTGAAGGAGCCCTACTCTAGTTTATTAGTGAAATCCGTCCTAAAATGTGAATTGGCGCCACCCCATGGCCGAAAATCAGCTGGGGGGATGTGCACTCCCACCCCAAACACCCCACACCCCCAACCCCCAAGCGCCTCGGGGTCTCCCCCAAGCCAGACATGAGCACCCATCCTGGGCATGTGTGACTGAAGGAGCCCTCCTCTGGCTCTCCTAGTGGAAACCGTCCTAAAATGACAGGTGGCGCCCCCTTGTGGACGAATCCGGGTGGAGGGGGGTTGGGGCCCCCCCTTGGGGTCTCCCCCAAGCCGGCCATGGGCACCCAGCACGACCATGTGTGAGTCAGGAGCCATCCCCTGGTTCTCATAGTGTAAACCGTCCTAAAATGACAGGTGGCGCCCCCTTGTGGACGAATCCGGGTGGGGGGGTGGGGCCCCCCATTGGGGTCTCCACCAAGCCGGCCATGGGCACCCAGCACGTCCATGTGTGAGTCAGGAGCCATCCCCTGGTTCTCATAGTGTAAACCGTCCTAAAATGACAGGTGGCGCCCCCTTGTGGACGAATCCGGATGGGCCCCCCCCTTGGGGGTCTCCCCCAAGCCAGCCATGGGCACCCAACCGCCCATGTATGACTGAAGGAGCCCTACTCTAGTTTAATTAGTGAAATCTGTCCTAAAATGCGAATTGGCGCCACCCCATGGCCGAAAATCAGCTGGGGGGTAGTGCACCCCACCCCAAACACCCCCCACCCCCAACCCCCAAGCCCCTCGGGGTCTCCCCCAAGCCAGACATGAGCACCCGTCCTGGGCATGTGTGACTGAAGGAGCCCTCCTCTGGTTCTCCTAGTGAAAACCGTCCTAAAATGACAGGTGGCGCCCCCTTGTGGACGGATCCGGGTGGGGGGGGGCCCCCCTTGGGGGTCTCGGGTCTCCCCCAA
>NW_028165147.1:742500-775000 GCF_964263955.1 Coregonus lavaretus
ATGTAAGGTTATGTTATACCACAGGGCTTGATGGCATGTAAGGTTATGTTATACCACAGGGCTGGATGGTATGTAGGGTTATGTTATACCACAGGGCTTGATGGCATGTAAGGTTATGTTATACCACAGGGGCTGGATGGTATGTAGGGTTATGTTATACCACAGGGCTTGATGGCATGTAAGGTTATGTTATACCACAGGGGCTGGATGGTATGTAGGGTTATGTTATACTACAGGGCTGGGTGGTATGTAAGGTTATGTTATACCACAGGATTGGATGGTATGTAAGGTTATGTTATACCACAGGGCTGGGTGGTATGTAATGTTATGTTATACCACATGGCTGGATGGTATGTAAGGTTATGTTATAGCACGGGGCTGGATTGTATGTAAGGTTATGTTATACCACAGGGCTGGGTGGTATGTAATGTTATGTTATACCACATGGCTGGATGGTATGTAAGGTTATGTTATAGCACGGGGCTGGATTGTATGTAAGGTTATGTTATACCACAGGGCTGGGTGGTATGTAATGTTATGTTATACCACATGGCTGGATGGTATGTAAGGTTATGTTATACCACAGGGGCTGGATGGTATGTAGGGTTATGTTATACCACGGGTCAGGATGGTATGTAAGGTTATACCACGGGGGCTGGGTGGTATGTAATGTTATGTTATATAACAGGGCTGGATTGTATGTAAGTTTATGTTAAACTATGGGGCGGATGGTATATAAGGTTATGTTATACCACAGGATTGGATGGTATGTAGGGTTATGTTATAGCACGGGGCTGGATGGTATGTAAGGTTATACCACGGGGGCTGGGTGGTATGTAATGTTATGTTATATAACAGGGCTGGATTGTATGTAAGTTTATGTTAAACTATGGGGCGAATGGTATGTAAGGTTATGTTATACCACAGGGCTGAATGGTATGTAAGGTTATGTTATACTATGGGGCTGGATGGTATGTCAGGTTATTTTATACCACAGGGGCTGGATGGTATGTAGGGTTATGTTATACACCAGGGCTGGATGGTATGTAAGGTTATGTTATACCACAGGGCTGGATGGTATGTCAGGTAATTTTATACCACAGGGGCTGGATGGTATGTAGGGTTATGTTATACACCAGGGCTGGATGGTATGTAAGGTTATGTTATACCACAGGGCTTGATGGCATGTAAGGTTATGTTATACCACAGGGCTGGATGGTATGTAGGGTTATGTTATACCACAGGGCTGGATGGTATGTAAGGTTATGTTATACCACAGGGCTTGATGATATGTAAGGTTATGTTATATAACAGGGCTTGATGGCATGTAAGGTTATGTTATACCACAGGGCTGGATGGTATGTAAGGTTATGTTATACCACGGGGGCTGGATGGTATGTAATGTTATGTTATGCCACATGGCTGGGTGGTATGTAAGGTTATGTTATACCACGGGTCAGGATGATATGTATTTGTTTTCAATAAACATTGGAGAAGAAAACTAGTTTACATGTTGTCGACAATCTAAGCCAACCCCATCTGTTTTGACTCATAGTTGCGCACACGTCGGTTTTGTTGCTAAGTAACCAACCCATCTATAGCAGGGGTGTCAGACTGACTAATGGTTTTAGTTATTTCCTTTCAATTCATTTCAATTAAAACCTAGACAACCAGGTGAGGGCAGTTTCTAACTAATCAATTAAAACCTAGACAACCTGGTGAGGGCAGTTTCTAACTAATCAATTAAAACCTAGACAACCTGGTCAGGGCAGTTTCTAACAAATCAATTAAAACCTAGACAACCAGGTGAGGGCAGTTTCTAACTAATCAATTAAAACCTAGACAACCAGGTGAGGGCAGTTTCTAACTAATCAATTAAAACCTAGACAACCAGGTGAGGGCAGTTTCTAACTATTCAATTAAAACCTAGACAACCAGGTGAGGGCAGTTTCTAACTAATCAATTAAAACCTAGACAACCTGGTGAGGGCAGTTTCTAACTAATCAATTAAAACCTAGACAACCTGGTGAGGGCAGTTTCTAACTAATCAATTAAAACCTAGACAACCAGGTGAGGGCAGTTTCTAACTAATCAATGATGTTAATTGATCAATAAAGGACAAGGAAGGAGCTAAAACCTGCAGAGCTAAAAGAGTTTAACACCCGTCCTATAGATACAGTATAGCTATGTTTCATACAGCCAGAAGAGGGCACCAAAGACAAACACTGGGGACTGTGTCCCTGCCAGACACCAGAACCAGCTAGAGTACTGGAGCCAACGGAGAGAGGGACGATGAAAAGAAAGATGGAGAGAGAGAGAGAGAGAGAGAGAGAGAGAGAGAGAGAGAGAGATGGGGAAAGAGAGAGAGAGAGAGAGAGAGAGAGAGAGAGAGAGAGAGAGAGAGAGAGAGAGAGAGAGAGAGAGAGAGAGAGAGAGAGAGAGAGAGAGAGAGAGAGAGAGAGAGAGAGAGAGAGAGAGAGAGAGAGAGAGAGAGAGAGAGAGAGAGAGAGAGATTGAAATAATCTTTATTGGGTCTGGGAGCCCACCACACAAATACTCATACAAAACAGTATTTACACATCAATTAAAAACACAACTCCAATTCCTCCTCCACAGTAACTGAACACAACAGCCTCTGAATACCCCATATACTCATAAACAGATCAATATTGTTGACAAGTTTATAATAGGCAAACTCAACCCTTAGTCTTGCTGCCAACATTCCCTCCAGCATTCCCACCACATCCACAGACCCCTGTCCCCGAATACTGTTCTTTCGGGTCTTCCATATGGCTAATTTTGCTGCCCCTAACACAAAATTAAGCAACACAACTACACCTTTCTGACTAAACCTGTACTTTGGCCCAAATATATACAGTTGGGAAGAGAAAACCTCTCCCAGAGCTGAGAACCAATTAGTGATCAGGTCCATCATCCCGACCAACCTGGGACACTGTAAAAACAGATGTGCCAGAGTTTCAGACTGAGCACAGAATGGACACCCCTCCCCAACAGTAGGATCCAGGTGTACCAGATACATGTTGGTGGCTATGGCTCCATGTATTATCCTCCATTGGAGGTCAGCTGTCCTCTTATCAATAGGCAGTTTGTATAATGTTCGCCAACAGCCTTTTGGGGAGGCACCTGGACCAAGCACACCCGCCCACCTCGTCGATTTTACCCCTTCCAGGGAAGAGGCATGGGACACCTTTACACATATTCTGTACATGGCCTTCTTTCCCACCTCCTTGAACTCCCCCAGCTCCGGGGTATCGAAGGAAAGCAGCATCCCCACGTCCTCCTCGAATGCCCCCGCCGCAGCACTAACAATCAGTGCAGGGAACACATAATCCAGACCCTCCTTCCACCGATCAGAATTGGAAGTGTCAGTCACATACTGCAGATGAAGTACTGGCAAGGAATCACAGACCTCAGCGACGACCTTCCTCAGTAGGCGAGACGATCGGATCCCCGCTCTTTCTCCCAGCTCCTCCAACGACCTATTCCTGTTCCACATCAGATGACCCAGCTTAGTACACCCCACGCCTAACAGGCATGAACGTAGGCTAGCTGAACCCAGAACACGGGACTGGATGGCAGTGTTGTGAAAAAGAGGCTCTTCAAAAAGCCACATCCCTGGTGGCGTGCAGGCCTTACGGGACTTGACCAGAACTCTCCAAGCCTGCATAACAGACTCATAAAATGGAGTCAGGCCAGGCAACTCACCCCCCTCCAGCTTTAAGAGGAAAAGGTGCTTGTCTAAGCCCAAACAGCCCGCTCTCCTCATCAATGCGTAGGCTGTGTCAACCCAGCTAGAACCGTCACTGTACAACAGTCTCTGGGCTGCTTGAAGCCGGAAAGCCATGATCCTGGAAGAAATGTCCACCAGGCCTTGCCCACCCTCGTGCAGTGGCAGGTACAGGGCTGAAGCTTTAATCCAATGTTGTCCAGACCAGAAGAAGTTGACAAGGGTCCTCTGAAGCTCTTGTATCAGACCCTTTGGTGGCTGTAAAATCATTAGTCTGTGCCACAGGGTAGAGGCAGCTAGGTTATTAGCTACCAGTACCCTTCCCCTATAAGACAGCTGGGGCAGCACCCATTTCCATCTTGACAGTCTGGCACACACTTTCTCCACTACACCCTCCCAGTTCTTTTTCTGAAAGACATCGGAGCCTAGAAAAACCCCCAAAGTCTTCATCCCATCTCTGCCCCACTGAAGCCCCCCTGGTAACCGTGGAGCGGACCCCATCTGAAGCTGGCCTGCCCACAGCGCTTCACTCTTTCCCCAATTAACTCTAGCTGAGGAGGCCCCCTCATACACCTTTAAAGCGTCTGAGAGAACCTTAACATCCTCACCCCCTGTAATAAAAACTGTCACGTCATCTGCATACGCAGACAGTGCTATCGTGGGACCCTTCATTACACCTGGCACAGAGAAACCAGTAAGCTTCGCTCTTAAAAAACAAAGCATTGGTTCAATTGCCAGACTGTATAACTGCCCTGAAATTGGGCATCCCTGCCTGATGCCCCTTTGGACAGGGATGGGACAACTCAAACCACCCCCCACCTTCACCATACACGAGGCCCCAGCATACAGTAAAGTCATCCAAGACAAAAAAACATCCCCAAACCCAAAGGCTTTCATTGTTTTAAACAAGTACTGGTGGTCCACACGATCAAAAGCCTTCTCCTGATCCAAAGAAAGTAAACCCACATTTACATCAGACAGTTTACAAATGTCCAAAACATCTCTTATTAGAAACAAGTTGTCAACAATAGAGCGATCAGGTACACAGTAGGACTGGTCCTTGTGGACCAACAATCCCAGATACTCTTTCAACCTGTTTGAGAGACATTTAGAAACAATTTTATATTCTGCACACAGCAAAGCAACAGGTCTCCAATTTTTTATGAGAGCCAAATCCCCCTTTTTTGGCAACAGTGAAAGTACTGCACGTTGACAAGATACAGGAAGAGAGCCCTCATGAAAAGATTCACACACCACTTCATAAAAATCCTCCCCAATAGACCCCCAAAAGTGCTTATAAAACTCAGATGGTAAACCATCAATGCCAGGGGCTCGGCCTGTTGAGAGCTGCATAACTGCTGTGGACAGCTCTTGCAGTGTAATGTCAGAGTCCAATGCGACTCTTTGCTCAGGTCCCAATTGAGGAAGACCGTGTAACAACTGTTCAGTACACAGAGAGTCACAATCCTCCGCCTTATAGAGGGCAGAATAGAAATCCACGGCATGTTGACGCATTTCACTGTCATCCGTGGTCACCTTCCCATCAGGGAGACGAAGGCAGACCATCTGTTTACGTTGCAATGTCGACTGTCCTAGGTTAAAAAAAAAAGCACTAGGAGCATCCATATCCTTGAGGGAAGCGAAACGAGACCTAATCAAGGCACCCTTCACTCTTTCATGCAGAAACGACCTCAATTCATGTTTCTTGTCCTGTAAGTTCATGACTAGTCCGGGGTCATTCTGAGTGAGCAACTTCAATTCAATAGATTTAATGTTCTGTTCAAGGGCCCTGATAGTCTCTTTAACTTCAATTCGAGACAGAGCAGTATACTGTTGACAAAATAATCGTATTTGGGCCTTCCCAACCTCCCACCATTGTCTCAAGGACTCAAAATTCCCTTTTGTAACCCTCCATTTTTCCCAAAACAACAAAAACCTTTCACAAAACATGACATCATGTAACAATTTAACATTAAAATACCAATAAGATGATGACCTTCGTGGACAGGACAAGTGAATATCAACAGTGACAATATGGTGATCAGAGAAACCCACAGGAGTAATGTCACACCTTCCAACCCTGCTACAGTATTGCTCAGATACATACAACCTGTCTAACCTTGCTGCACTGACATGACCTTCATTAACTTTTAGCCATGTGTACTGCCTAACTTTTGCATTCCTTACTCTCCACACATCAGAAAGCTCAAACTCAGTTAATAGACCAGACAGACAAATTGCTGACCGCAGGTGAGGTTCTTCAGCGGTGCGATCAACAGTAAAATCCACTGTACAGTTCCAGTCCCCCCCTAAAACCATACACCCCTCTTGGTCACACTGTCTTAAGGTTTCCTTTATTTGATCAAATACAGCAATACGCTCTGTACCCTCATTAGGAGCATAAACATTCAAGAAAACAAACAAAAACCCCATAACATCCACCTTGACCAATAAAACCCGACCCTTGACAATCTCTGTTGTAGATACCACAGTCACCCCTAAGCCTGAAGAAAACAAGATTGCCACCTCAGCACTGAAATTAGTACCATGACTGAGTATATGCTGCCCCTCCCACCACATACCCCAGTCAGCCTCATTTTCCTCATCACTATGTGTCTCCTGTAGGAAAACTACATTAAGCCTTTTCTGTTTTATTACTTCTAATACCCAAGCCCTCTTATTCCTGTCCCTTCCCCCATTAATATTGAGAGAACCTACCCTTAGTACCTCCATATAGAAAAGAAAAAGGAAAAGCAGAAGATACCACAGAGAAACCAGACAAAGATAATAGAACACCCTATGAGGCATAATCATCATCATTATTTAAATTTTCTCTTAACCTGACCACGTTTCCCACCACCTTTTGCTGCTGCAACAGCAGTAACAAATTTCCTCAAGCGAAACCGCTTCTTCTCACTCAACTGGTCTAACCCCACCGTCTTCTGTAACATCACAGCTGACCTCACAAATTTATCAACATCAAAATAATCTGCCAATTTGACGGATTTCCCAAAAGTCTGATCCAGAAACCCATTTACCTCCTCTAGATCGTAAATTGAGTCCTCACCAGCTGATATCGTATCAAGAGAGATATCCATATCCTTCTCCTGATCCTCCTCAACTGAGGCCACAGACCACTGACTCCCCTCTACCACATCCCTTTCAACACTACCCAATTGCACCCCATCACTCGTACCAGGCATCTCCTCCACTACCTGGGAGACTAGCCCCACCTGAACCCCATTACTCGTAGTGGGCATCTCCTCCACTACCTGGGAGACTAGCCCCACCTGAACCCCATTACTCGTAGTGGGCATCTCCTCCACTACCTGGGAGACTAGCCCCACCTGAACCCCATTACTCGTAGTGGGCATCTCCTCCACTACCTGGGAGACTAGCCCCCCCTGTACCCCAGCACTCATAGTGGGCATCTCCTCCACTACCTGGGAGACTAGCCCCCCCTGTACCCCAGCACTCATAGTGGGCATCTCCTCCACTACCTGGGAGATGAGCTCCACATGAACCCTCTCCTGTAACCCATTACTTGTAGTGGGCATCTCCTCCACTACCTGGGAGATTAGCTCCACATGTACCCCCTCCTGTACGACAGCACTCGTACTGGGCACCTCCTCACCAGTCTGAGGAAATGGCCCATCAGATCCATCCTTACCTTCTACAACAATTTTTTCCTGCTGCATAACATTTCCCTCTGGTACAAGTTGCACCTCTGTGCCCTCAACACGGACAACTTGTTCCTCAGCAACAGATGCGTGTGGCTGCTCTACCACTGTCAGCCCACCTCTCCCTACATCAGTGGGCCCAGGCGTTACGAGGACCACCTGCGCCCCTCCCGCTGCCTTCTCCCTTTTCGGGCAAGCATGTCGCTTATGACCAACATCCCCACACTCAAAACACCGTTGACTACCCGTACTAGCATAAGCCATATACAGTCTATTGTCATACTTGACTTTAAACGATAACTCCAAAGTCTGCTCCGGTGAGTCCAAAAACATAAACACCTGTCGCCGAAACGACATTACCTGTTTCAACGCCGGGTGTTTGCAACCCAATGGGACAACCTTAATTGAACTTGCAAACTTCCCAAAGCGCAATAACTCGCGCTCCAATAGCTCATTTGGAATGAACGGCGGTACATTTGAAATCGTTACCCTTGTTGACGGAGAAAAAAGCGGCGTAACTTGAATAAACATTCCTTTAAGAAGTATGCCATGCTCAACCATACGATCAACAAGGCGCTCTTCTTTAAGAAATACCACCACCGCTTTATTCATCCGTGACGCATAAGCAACATTCTCATATCCTACCTTCTCTCCTACGGCGACCAGAACCTCTTCCACCGTGACAGTAGCTTCAGTAACACACCTAAAGCCGTGTCGAAGTGACAGGGACGGCGTCCCGATTCGGGCCGCCATCCCCACCAAAATCAGGGTAATTTCTACACGAAAAACAATATACTTAATTCTACCACAACAAAAAAATAGAAATAATAATCTTAATCATGCATAGAAGAAAAAAGGATATCACCAAGAAAAGGAAAACCCAGGATATCTAAATCTACACAACACTCGCACTTAGCACTCACTCAAACAATTCCCAGCACGCACCAAACACTCCCAGCATGCAGAGAGAGAGAGAGAGAGAGAGAGAGAGAGAGAGAGAGAGAGAGAGAGAGAGAGAGAGAGAGAGAGAGAGAGAGAGAGAGAGAGAGAGAGAGAGAGAGAGAGAGAGAGAGAGAGTGTCATCACTTGTAACACAGGCTGTCCAATGTTCAAAACATTGAATTGTGCATTCATATCTTTAAATAAATCTTACACTTGCACAATCATTGATTCAAAATACAAATTTATTGTGAAATACCAATGAAACTTTAATTTAGATCACCCACACACAAGCAACCGATAGTTTCACTGTGTCATTGTTCGTACAATCATTACAGTTTTTGCCCATAGCATCGATAATAAGGACATTCCGACTGGAGAACAGCTATATCTTCAAGTTTCTACTCCAGACTGTATGTGTCACATGATTCTGTATCATATTACAGTATTACTGTACTAACTATACTATACAAAAATGGATAGTACTGTGAAGAACTGTATATGTAAAGGAATACCATTGTGATGTTGCAGTACTGTGTACAGTTTGAAAGTACAGTATGTGAAAAATAACCCAACCAATGACATCTTGTGATGGCATTTTCTACAGAATGGTTGGACGACCTCCTCAAGGTGGAAGGGAACGGCTCTTCACTCAACAACAAGAGCTTGCCATCATTGAAATGGTCCGAGAAAATAATGCAATCCGACTTCGTGAGTTGCAACAACGCATAATTGCAAATGGAAATTAATTCAACAATATCAACAGGGTCAGCATTTCTACACTAAGTCGCATCCTACAGAAACATAACTTCAGAATGAAGCAGCTGTACAGGGTGCCATTTGAGAGGAACAGTGTCAGGGTCAAGGACTTGCACCATGATTATGTGCAGGTATGTGTCACTTTACTTAACATACTATATATTGTGATGTGGGAATGAGGGTTTATTCTGCCACCTGCCCTGCTTGTAGTTTTGGTCTATACTCACTCAACCCAGCCCCTACTTGTGTGAAAATATAGACATTGTAGTTCCTGTATGTGTTTTCAGTAACAATATTCAATATTTTCTGTTACAGACGGTTCTGGAGTTTGATGCCGCCGAACTGCCGCATTAGTTCATCTACGTGGATGAGGCAGGCTTCAATCTGGCCAAAACCAGGCGTCGGGGCCGTAACGTAGTTGGACAAAGGGCTGTTGTAAATGTCCCTGGGCAGCGTGGCGGAAATATCACCTTGTGTGCTGCAATTAGTGTCGAAGGAGTCCTGCATCATCATGCCACTCTAGCTCCCTACAATACAGGACAGATCATTGCATTTCTAGATGCACTACAGTTGTGCAGGACAGACCACAGCAGCCCAGGTTTGTTGTCATCTGGGATAATGTTAGTTTCCACCGGGCTGCTCTGGTCCGAGATTGGTTCAACAACCATGATAATTTCACAGTTTTATACCTTTCCCCTTACAGCCCCTTTCTAAATGCAATCGAGGAATTCTTTTCAGCGTGGCGGTGGAAAGTATATGATCGGCAACCACATGCCCGCATGACTCTTCTGCAAGCAATGGAAGAGGCATGTGGAGACATTGAGGTGGGATCAATCCAAGGGTGGATTCGGCACACAAAGCGATATTTTCCCCGATGCCTAGCCCGCGAGGACATTGCCTGTGATGTTGACGAGGTCTTGTGGCCAGATCCGAACAGAAGGCGTGATCCATAATCCCCCCCGCCCCCCACCACACACACAAAACAAGTATATGTTTTTTCCCCCAATAGCAATTTATCCAGTAATTGTTTTGTTTTTTTACTTTTGTTTTGTTGCTAAAATTGATGTTAATAATTTCTGTAAGAATGTTTGTTTTTTTGTAAAAACTTTTTTGTAAATACTGTTTGATTACTGCAGAAATTCTACTTTTGAGTTTTACAGAAGACATTGACAATAAAAATAGAAACACGAAGACTGCAGTGTTTTATATAAAGCCCATCAGTGTGTTTCTGGTGATATGAAAGTGTAATTCAAATGTTGCTTGTGTGTATGGTTTTGTTGCAAGAATTTCATTTGGGCATATATGGGAGTTGTTAATCTCCAAGTGCTATGTCTGATTGGCTTGTGTGTTGAGTTTTGACATGAGCCAAATTCTGCAAAAAGTGTGTAAGCAATAGGCAAAAACTGTAAATATTGTAGTACAAAATAGGTGATACATGTTTCATTATGGTACTACATGTAAATACATCCCTGTAAAAGTACTGCAGAAGTAGAGAGAATACTACAGACACAGTGGA
Organism: Coregonus lavaretus; assembly: GCF_964263955.1. Lineage (NCBI taxonomy): Eukaryota > Metazoa > Chordata > Actinopteri > Salmoniformes > Salmonidae > Coregonus > Coregonus lavaretus. Next base: position 753,143 of record NW_028165147.1, read on the forward strand.
ATCATTGAACAAAATCTGAAATATATTGATAAAAAAACAATACAGTACTGTAAAACATCAAATGCAGTGTTCCTCAACTTGCTTGCTTGTATTGTAAAAAGCTTAACATAGGAGTGATTACTGTACTTCTCACATTTTCATCAACTCCGTCTTGTGGTTTTGGCCACAGGTTCTCATCTACATCACAATGGATGTTTTCATTAGCCAAATATCTTGGAAAAAACCTTTGGCCATGGCGAATCCAGGCCTGACACTGGTCTGCCGCGATGTCATTGCATGCGTCATCCATGGCCTGGAGAAGTGTGACTTGTTCATGAGGGCGCCTAAAATAAACCTTCCATCTCCATGTGGAGAAAAATTCCTCAATCGGGTTAAGGAAAGGAGAGTATGGGGGTAAATACAGGGTGGTAAATTGTGCATGGGCCTGAAACCATGCTTGCACCATATGAGCATGGTGGAACCTGACATTATCCCACACAATGACATAGGTCACGCCACCAGCTCTACAGGCCTGAACGAGCTCATCAAGGAAGGTTACAAGGGGACCATAGAAACGGTGTCTGATAAAGAATGATGATGAATTATTACATCCCAGATGGCATCTGCCATAGACAAGGGTGGAAATATAAACAATATGCAGGTTCTTTTAAATGTGTTGTTTATTTTAAAGTGCAGATACCCAAAACTGAAACTTAAGTTGAACATATAAATATATTACAAAATTACAGATGTACATTTAAAAAAAGGGGTTTAAGGATATTTTGAGTCCCATCAGCTATTGGTGATTTCGTGCTGACTGGCCTAGCTGTCAAGCCATTCCAAAATCTTATCCTTCTCCACCAAAAGATTTTCTTGACATCCCATAGTCAAACAGTTCTTCCTGCACCGGAATGTCTCGTTGGACAATGAAAAGGATGACGTTCCACACTTTGCCATCCTCTTCAAGTTGCTGAAGCTGAGCTTTAATGTTGCTTCTCTTTCTGGAGTGGTTGATCCTCCGTCCAATTTTGTCCTTCTCTGGGTGGCAAGGGCAGGGCACAGTCTTGGCATCTATGCAGCACATTTTCCCTGATACATCCCTGTAGAAATATAGGTACCCCATCTCGTCTTCATCTGTTGCTGCCAAAAGCTCTTTCCCCTGCTTCCCTGAGAGTGGGAGACCGTGGTAGTCACAGACGACTTCCCCTTCAGCAAATTTCCGTAACGAAGGACATCCTCCACCTTCACTTTGTTCTTCTCCCAGTTCTGCCGTTTAATGTATTTCTCTGCTTTTCTGGCAGTGGGTTCTCTTCTGGGGAAGTGAGCTGTAACAATGCAAAGACAAAAATACATGTGTTATTATTCATGTCATTTACTCAATAGCAGAAGCCCTTATCCAGGACTACTTACAGTCGTAGTTATGTGACCATAAATCAAGTACATTCTCGTAATACCTAATATGTTAAAATTGTATTCAGTCTATTGTATTTTAGCTGCATCTTACCGATCACATAATCCCGTCTCATTTTCTCTTGCTGGTTTCTCCACTTGTCAAAGCAGTATCTCTCATGCCTTCCTGCAATCAGTAGCCTGTCCTTCTTTTTGATTGATTGTCCATCAATTGTGACAGGGAAGCTTTGATAGAAGAGGTTCAAGGCCTGTGCCTCATCCAACGTTTGGCTGCTGGACAATGCTCCTGTTCTACAACTTGTTCTTGCGGAGGAGGGGCCTGCAGTCTCATTACTTGAAAAAGGGAAAATAACAAAAACGTGTTAGCCATATGTAACAACTTTACAAGACATTGTAAAGGGTCATTTATATAATGAGTATAAATACTTACAGAGTCACTGGACATGGCAACTTTGGAGATCAGCTTCATTCCCATGCAGGCATTGAGTGGTGTCTTCATGCGGTAGTGCCTGTCAGCTGTAGCAGTTGTATGGGCCAAGTAGTCAGCAACAAGTGCCTTCTCTGCATCCGTGAAGTTGGCTTTGGTATGCGTCTCAAAGATTCGCCTTGCTACCTGGCTGGTGATGTTGGGGAGTTTGTATCTGATGAAAGAACAAGATAAAACAGTTTTGGTTTTAGAAAACTGTACTGTCATAAAAGTATTGTGTAATGATAAAAACAGTGTTGTTCTTAACAGTGTTCGACTTACTTGGCATGAAACCTTTGTAGGTCATTGGAAGGGTTGTAGATGGCTCTTCCAACTGTGGAAATGAAGAATCTCTCATCTTCTTCCACGTCATCACATTTTTTAAGAAAAGCTGGTCGAACATGTCGGTAGTACGTATCCAACCACTGAAAATGTAGACCAAAAAAAACATATTTAACAGGTTTGTATTAAATCAATCTCATTCACAATAACCAGATTGTGGTAAATATACTTACTGCATCTTCCTCCTCGTCTAACGAAACGGTTGCCACCTGCTGTGTCGCTGTCTTGTGTTGCTTAACACCGATGACAGTCCATTTCTCACCATTTGGCAAGATGCACTCCTTCCTTGAGAGCCATTCGTTCAGCTACAATAAAAAATGTGACATATCAATAAAACATATGCCAAAAAAGCAAATACGATTCAACATTATAGCAATTAAATGACATTAGGTAACTTACGGTCATATCTTTTACAACTCCAGCCCTTTGGAGATGTTTCAGCATGAGCAGAGACTCCAGGTAGTACAGCATGAGCAGTTGTTCAGGTTCATCCAAAGATTCTTCACTCTTGGCCTTCCCAATGACACCCAGAAAGTCTTTCTTGGCCACCTCCAAGACTGCCACACATTCTTTCGGTGTCTTTGCAACTGTCATCATCTGTGTGTACCTGCAGAAAAACAATAATACGTTAATGATTTGAAGAACAACAACAATACACACTTAAAATGTTAACTACATTTCCGTGAGGATCAATTTTAAATATATACACCTTTTCCCGGTAATTTCATGAGACACCTGCTTGCTCATGGACTTCTGTAAGTCATGCAGGCAGTCCTGGAAATGCTTGCATTGCTCATACAAGCTCCTTTCTGTCTGGATGAGGTTTGTTGACGTCGTGATGTAGCGAAGAAACCTCTTCAGATTCTTCATGTAGTTTGCAATTGTTTGCTTCTTCTGTCCAATGTTTGCAAGCTTGGTAAAAAAGGACCTGCTTTGCTCCAATTTAGTCCATGTAAAACAAAAACCTAGACACATTTGCAACCTGTACATGAAAATGAAAATAATGTTAGTTGCATAGTTAATAACTACTTTGTAATTAAGTAATTCTCATTAAAATATTTCAACAGTTAAATTAAAGTAAAATTGCTGTACATACCTCCTGTTTGAAATTGGGAATGTTGTGGTCATCACGGAGATATTTGGCAAATCCAGCCAGCAGATCACAATCCAGAGGGTGCTTTTGGTACAAACCACTCATTTGCATTGCCTTTCTCAGTTTGTTGTCACATGACTGGTTCATTGGTCTGGAAAACATTTGGTATGCAGATTAGAATCAATAAAATACATCCATGTTCACTTATATACTTATGTGTAGTAGTTGTTTATGAGATTATTTATATTTACTTACGGTTGGTACAAGGCAGACTTGTCATCCTCCGTGTTGTTGTCTGATTCAGCATCTGCATCTTCAGTTGGTGTCAACACATGAGCCACTTCCACTTGGCTGAAATATCATACAGATAAACAAAAACAATTATATTATAATATATTACAATCAAACATAATTGGACAACAGTTATAATGAGTTGAAATATGATGTAACTTGCATATATATTATTTTATCAGTGTAAGAAATAGCTTACACAGGTGCTTGTTTGACTTCTGGCTTGTTCTTAACAATATGACCCGTTTCTTCAAGCTTCTGGATCAGGAGTTGGAGTCTGTCTTGTTGTATAACAATACAGCTCAGTAAGCTGTAGTCAAAGATCCTGCCTTTGCAAAGATGCTCTATCATGGAATCTCGGGCAGCGGCGACTTCTTGAACAATCTCTTGTTTTGTTTTTAACTTCATGCACACTCTGCTGAGGTGTCGAGAGAGGGTGTCCTGGTTCTTCAAGCAAAATCTGCAGACAAGAGGGATCCTTCTTTGTTTTCTGTAAGACAGTAAATGCACAGTAAGTACATGTAATGAAGTTACTAGCAGTATGTCAATACTTACACACCTATTATTACTGGTGCTAGCAGAGCTACTGCTAACATTAATAACAGCAACGTTACTGTGGTTTAATTGTGTTTCTGGCCTCAAAGCTTATAATGCTCACACAAAAGCACCTCAAATTTAGGTCAAGCTTCATTTTGGGCCTACTACTAACATTAATAACAGCAACATACTAACAGTAATATACATGGAATAATTATAGAGGTACATTACCTTGAACCAGTTGCATTTGCAGATGCCATCTTGCTGAAAAATGAAGGAAGTAATAACACAATCGCGAAGAAATCTCTGCAGAATAAGGAAAAAAGCAATAATCCAAAATATCAGCTCCCAGAAGGAAAGAGTGTTGTCGTTGCTCTCAGTTGAATTCTCTTTTCTGAAGTGGAGTATATACTGTTGCCTTGGTCAGTATATATACAATCAGATTGGCCCAACCTCTTTCCACAATAAAATATTCCAGTCAGGCTAGATTTACGCATACGCAAATGAGATGGCTCATTCAGCTTCACACCTCACAATACCTCTGGAGGTCAGATTTCAACCCTGCAGGGTAAACACCGTGCTTTACATTTAACAGACACTCTTACCCAGGCTGACTTAAAGTTAATGGATGCATATATTTTTTGTGTAATTATTTTTTTCATACCTTCCCCCAGTGGGAATCGAACCCACAACCCTTTCATTGCAAACACCATGCTCTACCAACTGAGCTACATCCATGCCACAATTCAGACTACTGCCCATAATAATGCCTATCTAAACCTTTCGGCTTGTGAAAGGTTTAACAATAAATCTTATGTCAAATTCCATTGTAACTAATTGCCATGGGAAAGCAGTCAAGTCAGCCATCCCATTGATAAATTCATCAAAAACAGTCAAAGGACAGAACATTTTAAATGTATTTCTACAGTAGAGTATCCCTGTTACGAACCCCGTGGCTTTAAACGTCTAGGGTGGATGGACATGAGACCCGTAACATAATCCATGCAAATTAGGATGATGACATGGAACAGTGAGAACGAAAAACTACACGACAACCATAAACTACCGTCAAACATAAAATGTTTGTGTGAACACACGGTAAAGGTTTGGGAAAAAGGGCTGAGCAGGAACCAAGAAATGAAACAATAGTGTAAAAAAAACCTAAACTGATATTGCCTGCCTCAAGAACCACTAAGCTACTGCTAATCATACAAAAGTACAGGGGGTGGTCCGCTCAGGTCTAACTAGTGTGTTTAGACAGATTTCTTCCTATGGGTAATGTACGCCCAAGGGCAGCTAGCATAAACTCCCCTTTTCCCAGAAACACACACAGTTACCAAACAGAGTGATCAGCAAATTAGTGAGTACACATTACACCACAGTATCCATACTCACATAGGGAAAATAGTCTCTAACAAAGTTACCAAACAGAGTAACCAGCAACTTGGTGAGTAAACAAAAAACAGGACACCACAGTATCCATACTAACATACGGAAAATAGTCTTCTTCTCAACAAACACAACTGACTGTTTTTTATACAATGTGATGTGTGATTGAAAAACCAGAAACAGTTGGTGCAATGCAGAGGAATGTTCACTGATTGGTCCACCTTAGCAATCAGCAGACACCTCAACGACCACCAATCAGGAACATGCAGGACACCTGTTATTAGGGCAGAAGGAGAGGAAACACAAAAAGACACAGGCTACCTGTATCCGTAACAATCCCAGTAGTGGACTTTATTAGTTAAAGCCATAGTGTACATTTTTGTAACAGGAATGGAATTGACTGAATGATGAATTGATTTAATGGTAAAAGACTGAATTTGACTGTGAGCTGACAGCATGGGAGGAGTTGGAGGTGTGTTTTAGTGGGAGGAGTGTGTTGTGGAAATAGAATGTATTTGACTAGAGGCTGACAGGCAGAGGAAGGGTGGAGGGAGTGTGTCACACCCTGGCTATGGGACTCTAGTTGTTGAGCCAGGGTGTGTTTGTTCTATGTGGTGTGTTTCTATGTTGGGGGTTCTGGTTTGTTGTTTTCTATGTTTGCCTTAGTGACTCCCAATCAGAGGTAACGAGTGTCAGCTGTTGGCTGGTTGTCTCTGATTGGGAGCCATATTTAACTGTCTGTTTTTCACTTTGTGTTTTTTTTTTTTTGTTCCGTGTCGGTATATGTTTACCGTTGGACGTTACGAGTCGTTTATTGTTTTGTTCGTGCTTGATTTACAGTTTTTGCCCATTGCTTACACACTAAAACCGAATGCTTAGACCAAAGCCTCAATACCTAAACTTATTGTAGCATACCTTAAACACAGTGTAACCATAGCTTAAACACAATGTCAACTTTGCACTTTGTTTGTAATTCTGTAACACACTTATTGTGAAACACTACACACGTTTTCTTACATTAGACACGTTGTTCAAAAACAAAATCACCTGTTATCATTGGGAAAACACTCTGTTCAAAATACAAAACACATCTGGCAATTGTATGCACTTACATACACACCTGAAAACACTTGCACAGAAAACAGAACACCAATCAGTCTGAGCCTTAGCACTACAAATAGGCCTCAGGTAAGCCATTTTTAACTTTGCAAGCATGGAGGCAATGAGAGTCAGAGTAAGAGGAGGACAAAGAGAGAGAGGAGTCGGATGAGGAAGAGGACCAGTGCGGAGACGTATATCAGATGACATCAGGGCTACTCTGGTGGACCATGTGATAAATCATGGCCTGTCCATGAGAGAGGCTAGGCAAAGAGTCCACCCTAACCTCAGTCGCTACACAGTAGCATCGATAATAAGGACATTCCGACTGGAGAACAGCTATATCTTCAAGTTTCTACTCCAGACTGTACCTACTGTATGTGTCACATGATTCTGTGTCATATTACAGTATTACTGTACTAACTATACTATACAAAAATGGATAGTACTGTGAAGAACTGTATATTTAAAGGAATACCATTGTGATGTTGCAGTACTGTGTACAGTTTGAAAGTACAGTATGTGAAAAATAACCTAACCAATGACATCTTGTGGTGGCATTTTCTACAGAATGGTTGGACGACCTCCTCAAGGTGGAAGGGAACGGCTCTTCACTCAACAACAAGAGCTTGCCATCATTGAAATGGTGCGAGAAAATAATGCAATCCGACTTCGTGAGTTGCAACAACGCATAATTGCAAATGGAAATGAATTCAACAATATCAACTGGGTCAGCATTTCTACACTAAGTCGCATCCTACAGAAACATAACTTCAGAATGAAGCAGCTGTACAGGGTGCCATTTGAGAGGAACAGTGTCAGGGTCAAGGACTTGCACCATGATTATGTGCAGGTATGTGTCACTTTACTTAACATACTATATATTGTGATGTGGAAATGAGGGTTTATGCTGCCACCTGCCCTGCCTGTAGCTTGGGTCTATACTCACCCAATCCAGCCCCTACTTGTGTGAAAATATAGACATTGTAGTTCCTGTATGTGTTTTCAGTAACAATATTCAATATTTTCTGTTACAGACGGTTCTGGAGTTTGATGTCACCGAACTGCCGCATTAGTTTATCTACGTGGATGAGGCAGGCTTCAATCTGGCCAAAACCAGGCGTCGGGGCCGTAACGTAGTTGGACAAAGGGCTGTTGTAAATGTCCCTGGGCAGCGTGGCGGAAATATCACCTTGTGTGCTGCAATTAGTGTCGAAGGAGTCCTGCATCATCATGCCACTCTAGCTCCCTACAATACAGGACAGATCATTGCATTTATAGATGCACTACATGCAGTTGTGCAGGAAAAACCTTATGTCAAAACCCACACAAGCCAATCAGACATAGCACTTGGAGATTAACAACTCACATAGGAGTGATTACTGTACTTCTCACATTTTCATCAACTCTGTCTTGTGGTTTTGGCCACAGGTTCTCATCTACATCACAATGGATGTTTTCATTAGCCAAACATCTTGGAAAAAACCTTTGGCCATGGCGAATCCAGGCCTGACACTGGTCTGCCGTGATGTCATTGCATGCGTCTTCCATGGCCTGGTGAAGAGTGACTTGTTCATGAGGGTGCCTATCATAAACCTCCCATCTCCATGTGAAGAACAATTCCTCAATCGGGTTAAGGAAAAGAGAGTATGGAGTAAATACAGGGTGGTAAATTGTGCATGGGCCTGAAACCATGCTTGCATCATATGAGTATGGTGGAACCTGACATTATCCCACATAATGACATAGGTCACACCACCAGCTCTACAGGCCTGATCGAGCTCATCAAGGAAGGTTACAAGGGGACCATAGAAACGGTGTCTGATAAAGAATGATGATGAAATATTTCATCCATAGATAATGTAGTCTAATTGGTTCCTCAAGTTGAGGGTGAAAATAAAACATGCAGGTTTTATTTTTTCCCTTGGGGTCCCCCCCCCCAACCCGGCCATGGACCCCCAGCACGTCCATGTGTGAGTCAGGAGCCAACCCCTGGTTCTCCTAGTGAAAACCGTCCGATTACATGGTGAACGGTTAAGGGGGTTTTGCCCCCACCTTGGGGTCCCCCCCCCAACCCGGCCATGGGCACTCAGCACGCCCATGTGTGAGTCAGGAGCCACCCCCTTGTTCTCCTAGTGAAAACCGTCCTAAAATGACAGGTGGCGGCCCCTTTTGGTCCAATCCGGGTGGGGGGGTTTGCCCCCCCTTGGGGTCCCCCCCCAACCCGGCCATTGGCACCCAGCACGCCCATTTGTGAGTCAGGAGCCATCCCCTGTTTCTCATAGTGAAAACCGTCCTAAAATGACAGGTGGCGCCCCCTTGTGGACGATTCCGGGTGGGCCCCGCCCTTGGGGGTCTCCCCCAAGCCAGCCATGGGCACCAACCCGCCCATGTATGACTGAAGGAGCCCTACTCTAGTTTAATTAGTGAAATCCGTCCTAAAATGCGAATTCGCGCCACCCCATGGCTGAAAATCAGCTAGGGGCAGTGTACCCACACCCCCCCCCCACCCCCCACCTCCAACCCCCAAACCCCTTGGTGTCTCCACCAAGACAGATATGAGCACCCATCCTGGGCATGTGTGACTGAAGGAGCCCTCCTCTGGTTCTCCAAGTGAAATCCGTCCTAAAATGTGAAACGGCGCCACCCCATGGCCGAAAATCAACTGGGGGGCAGTGCACCCACACCCCACCCACCCCCACCCCCAACCCCCTTGGTGTCTCCACCAAGACAGACATGAGCACCCATCCTGGGCATGTGTGACTGAAGGAGCCCTCCTCTGGTTCTCCTAGTGAAATCCGTCCTAAAATGCGAAATGGCGCCACCCCATGGCCGAAAATAAGCTGGGGGGCAGTGCACCCCCACCCCCAACACCCCCCATCCCCAACACACAAGCCCCTTGGGGTCTCCCCCAAGCTGGACATGAGCACCCATCCTGGGCATGTGTGACTGAAGGAGCCCTCCCCTGGTTCTCCTAGTGAAAACCGTTGGGATATCATGTGGGGGTGTCTGACCCTCCACCCCAATCCGACCAAGTGCACCCATGTCGGCCTTGTGTGTCTCAGGAGCCAGTCCCTGGTTCTCCTAGTGAAAACCGGAGGGTTACCATGTGGGGGTGTCTGACCCTCCACTCCAATCCGACCAAGAGCACCCATTTCGGCCTTGTGTGACTCAGGAGCCGGTCCCTGGTTCTCCTAGTGAAAACCGGAGGGTTACCATGTGGGGTGTCTGACCCTCCACCCCAATCCGACCAAGAGCACCCATTTTAGCCACGTGTGAGTCAGGAGCCATCCCCTCGTTCTCCTAGTGAAAACCATCCGATTTCCAGGTGAACGGTTAAGTGGGGTTTGCCCCCCCTTGGGGGTCCCCCCCCAAGCCGGCCATGGGCACCCAGCACGTCCATGTGTGAGTCAGGAGCTATCCCCTGGTTCTCATAGTGTAAACCGTCCTAAAATGACAGGTGGCGCCCCCTTGTGGACGAATCCGGGTGGGGGGGTGGGGCCCCCCATTGGGGTCTCCCCCAAGCCGGCCATGGGCACCCAGCACGTCCATTTGTGAGTCAGGAGCCATCCCCTGGTTCTCATAGTGTAAACCGTCCTAAAATGACAGGTGGCGCCCCCTTGTGGACGAATCCGGATGGGCCCCCCCCTTGGGGGTCTCCCCCAAGCCAGCCATGGGCACCCACCCGCCCATGTATGACTGAAGGAGCCCTACTCTAGTTTAATTAGTGAAATCTGTCCTAAAATGCGAATTGGCGCCACCCCATGTACGAAAATCAGCTGGGGGGGTAGTGCACCCCCACCCCAAACACCCCCCACCCCCAAGCCCCTCGGGGTCTCCCCCAAGCCAGACATGAGCACCCGTCCTGGGCATGTGTGACTGAAGGAGCCCTCCTCTGGTTCTCCTAGTGAAAACCGTCCTAAAATGACAGGTGGCGCCCCCTTGTGGACGGATCCGGGTGGGGGGGGGCCCCCCTTGGGGGTCTCGGGTCTCCCCTAAGCCAGACATGGGCACCCACCCGCCCATGTATGACTGAAGGAGCCCTACTCTAGTTTAATTAGTGAAATCTGTCCTAAAATGCGAATTGGCGCCACCCCATGTACGAAAATCAGCTGGGGGGGTAGTGCACCCCCACCCCAAACACCCCCCACCCCCAAGCCCCTCGGGGTCTCCCCCAAGCCAGACATGAGCACCCGTCCTGGGCATGTGTGACTGAAGGAGCCCTCCTCTGGTTCTCCTAGTGAAAACCGTCCTAAAATGACAGGTGGCGCCCCCTTGTGGACGGATCCGGGTGGGGGGGGGCCCCCCTTGGGGGTCTCGGGTCTCCCCTAAGCCAGACATGGGCACCCACCCGCCCATGTATGACTGAAGGAGCCCTACTCTAGTTTAATTAATGAAATCTGTCCTAAAATGCGAATTGGCGCCACCCCATGGCCGAAAATCAGCTGGGGGGCAGTGCACCCCCACCCCCAACACCCCCCATCCCCAACACACAAGCCCCTTGGGGTCTCCCCCAAGCCGGACATGAGAACTCATCCTGGGCATGTGTGACTGAAGGAGCCCTCCCCTGGTTCTCCTAGTGAAAACCGTCGGGATACCATGTCCAATTGGAAGTGGGGTGTCTGACCCAACACCCCAATCCGACCAAAAGCACCCATTTCGGCCTTCTGTGACTCAGGAGCCGGTCCCTGGTTCTCCTAGTGAAAACCGGAGGGTTAGCATGTGGGGTGTCTGACCCTCCACCCCAATCCGACCAAGAGCACCCATTTCGGCCATGTGTGAGTCAGGAGCCATCCCCTGGTTCTCCTAGTGAAAACCATCCGATTTCCAGATGAACGGTTAAGTGGGGTTTGCCCCCCCTTGGGGGTCCCCCCCAACCCGGCCATGGACCCCCAGCACGCCCATGTGTATGTCAGGAGCCATCCCCTGGTTCTCCTAGTGAAAACCATCCGATTTCCAGATGAACGGTTAAGTGGGGTTTGCCCCCCCTTGGGGGTCCCCCCCAACCCGGCCATGGACCCCCAGCACGCCCATGTGTATGTCAGGAGCCATCTCCTGGTTTTCCTAGTGAAAACCTTCCTAAAATGACAGGTGGCGCCCCCTTGTGGTCGATCCGGGTTGGGGGGGTTGCCCCCCCTTGGGGTCCCCCCCCAACCCGGCCATGGGCACCTAGCACGCCCATGTGTGAGTCAGGAGCCATCCCCTTGTTCTCCTAGTGAAAACTGTCCGATTACATGGTGAACAGTTAAGGGGGTTCCCCCCCAACCCGGCCAATGACCCCCAGCACGCCCATGAGTGAATCAGGAGCCACCCCCTGGTTCTCCTAGTGAAAACCGTCCTATGGTGACAGGTGGCGCCCCCTTGTGGTCGAATCCGGGGGGGGGGGGGGTGTTTGCCCCCCCTTGGGGTCCCCCCCCAACCCGGCCATGGGCACCCAGCACGTCCATGTGTGAGTTAGGAGCCATCCCCTGGTTCTCCTAGTGAAAACCATCCTAAAATGACAGGTGGCGCCCACTTGTAGACGAATCCGGGTGGGGGGGGCCCCCCTTTGGGGTCTCGGGTCTCCCCCAAGCCAGCAATTGGCACCCACCCGCCCATGTATGACTGAAGGAGCCCTACTCTAGTTTATTAGTGAAATCCATCCAAAAATGCGAATTGGCGCCACCCCATGGCCGAAAATCAGCTGGGGGGTAGTGCACCCCCACCCCAAACACCCCACACCCCCAAGCCCCTCGGGGTCTCCCCCCAACCCGGCCATGGGCACCCAGCACGTCCATGTGTGAGTCAGGAGCCATCCCCTGGTTCTCATAGTGAACCCCATTCCACAAAAAATATTCCATTCAGGCTAGATTTACGCATACGCAAATGAGATGGCTCATTCAGCTTCACACCTCACAATACCTCTGGAGGTCTGATTTCAACCCTGCAGGGTAAACACCGTGCTTTACATTTAACAGACACTCTTACCCTGGCTGACTTAAAGTTAATGGATGCATATATTTTTTGTGTAATTATTTTTTTCATACCTTCCCCCAGTGGGAATCGAACCCACAACCCTTTCATTGCAAACACCATGCTCTACCAACTGAGCTACATCCATGCCACAATTCAGACTACTGCCCATAATAATTCCTATCTAAACATTTCGGCTTGTGAAAGGTTTAACAATAAATCCTATGTCAAATTCCATTGTAACTAATTGCCATGGGAAAGCAGTCAAGTCAGCCATCCCATTGATAAATTCATCAAAAACAGTCAAAGGACAGAACATTTTAAATGTATTTCTACAGTAGAGTATCCCTGTTACGAACCCCGTGGCTTTAAACGTCTAGGGTGGATGGACATGAGACCCGTAACATAATCCATGCAAATTAGGATGATGACATGGAACAGTGAGAACGAAAAACTACACGACAACCATAAACTACCGTCAAACATAAAATGTTTGTGTGAACACACGGTAAAGGTTTGGGAAAAAGGGCTGAGCAGGAACCAAGAAATGAAACAATAATGTAAAAAAAACCTAAACTGATATTGCCTGCCTCAAGAACCGCTAAGCTACTGCTAATCATACAAAAGTACAGGGGGTGGTCCGCTCAGGTCTAACTAGTGTGTTTAGACAGATTTCTTCCTACGGGTAATGTACGCCCAAGGGCAGCTAGCTTAAACTCCCCTTTTCCCAGAAACACACACAGTTACCAAACAGAGTGATCAGCAAATTAGTGAGTACACAATACACCACAGTATCCATACTCACATAGGGAAAATAGTCTCTAACAAAGTTACCAGCAACTTGGTGAGTAAACAAAAAACAGGACAACACAGTATCCATACTCACATACGGAAAATAGTCTTCTTCTCAACAAACACAACTGACTGTTTTTTATACAATGTGATGTGTGATTGAAAAACCAGAAACAGTTGGTGCAATGCAGAGGAATGTTCACTGATTGGTCCACCTTAGCAATCAGCAGACACCTCAACGACCACCAATCAGGAACATACAGGACACCTGTTATTAGGGCAGAAGGAGAGGAAACACAAAAAGACACAGGATACCTGTATCCGTAACAATCCCAGTAGTGGACTTTATTAGTTAAAGAAATAGTGTACATTTTTGTAACAGGAATGGAATTGACTGAATGATGAATTGATTTAATGGTAAAAGACTGAATTTGACTGTGAGCTGACAGCATGGGAGGAGTTGGAGGTGTGTTTTAGTGGGAGGAGTGTGTTGTGGAAATAGAATGTATTTGACTAGAGGCTGACAGGCAGAGGAAGGGTGGAGGGAGTGTGTCACACCCTGGCTATGGGACTCTAGTTGTTGAGCCAGGGTGTGTTTGTTCTATGTGGTGTGTTTCTATGTTGGGGGTTCTGGTTTGTTGTTTTCTATGTTTGCCTTAGTGACTCCCAATCAGAGGCAACGAGTGTCAGCTGTTGGCTGGTTGTCTCTGATTGGGAGCCATATTTAACTGTCTGTTTTTCACTTTGTGTTTTTTTTTTTTTTTTGTTCCGTGTCGGTATATGTTTACCGTTGGACGTTACGAGTCGTTTATTGTTTTGTTCGTGCTTGATTTACAGTTTTTGCCCATTGCTTACACACTAAAACCGAATGCTTACACCAAAGCCTCAATACCTAAACTTCTTGTAGCATACCTTAAACACAGTGTAACCATAGCTTAAACACAATGTCAACTTTGCGGTTTCTGTAATTCTGCATGAACCAATTAGACTACATTATCTATGGATGTAATATTTCATCATCATTCTTTATCAGACACCGTTTCTATGGACCCCTTGTAACCTTCCTTGATGAGCTCGATCAGGTCTGTAGAGCTGATGGCGTGACCTATGTCATTGTGTGTGATAATGTCAGGTTCCACCATGCTCATATGATGCAAGCATGGTTTCAGGCCCATGTACAATTGACCACCCAGTATTTACCCCCATACTCTCCTTTCCTTAACCCGATTGAGGAATTTTTCTCCACATGGAGATGGAAGGTTTATGATAGGCGCCCTCATGAACAAGTCACTCTTCTCCAGGCCATGGATGACGCATGCAATGACATCACGGCAGACCAGTGTCAGGCCTGGATTCGCCATGGCCAAAGGTTTTTTCCAAGATGTTTGGCTAATGAAAACATCCATTGTGATGTAGATGAGAACCTGTGGCCAAAACCACAAGACAGAGTTGATGAAAATGTAGAAGTACAGTAATCACTCCTATGTTTTGCTTTTTACAGTACAAGCAAGCAAGTTTGTTTTACAGTACTGTATTGTTTTTCATCAATATATTTCAGATTTTGTTCAATGATTCCACTGTGTCTGTGGTATTCTCTCTACTACTGCAGTACTTTTACAGGGATGTATTTACATGTAGTACCATAATGAAACATGTATCACCTATTTTGTACTACAATATTTAATGATTGTACGAACAATGACACAGTGAAACTATTGGTTGCTTGTGTGTGGGTGATCTAAATTAACGTTTCATTGGTATTTCACAATACATTTGTATTTTGAATCAATGATTGTGCAAGTGTAAGATTTATTTAAAGATATGAATGCACAATGCAATGTTTTGAACATTGGACAGCCTGTGTTACAAGTGATGACCGTTTTGAGTTTTGTGTCTAGAGTTTTGAAAAATGACGTCAAGGTTCTGAAATTAGTGCCAAAGTGATTGTAAAAAACTGTAACAATCACCCATATTAGCAAACTTATTTCATTTCAAACATCACATTTCTCTAGTATAGGCGACGATATCAGCAAAATGCTTTTGATAAGTGATCGGTATGGTAGGTGTCGATCATTTCTGTTTTTCATCCCAGTTCTACTACTTACTGTGAGGATGCTATGAGGATTATTGTGTGTGTGTGTTTGTGTGTTTGTATGTGTGTGTCTGTGTGTGAGTGTTTGTGCGTGTGTGCGTGTGTGTGTGACAAACCAGTATCTTTGATGAGGGGCCAGGTGCTGATCTGGCAAAGACCTCACCTCCAGCTTCACACCTCACAACACCTCTGGAGGTCAGATTTAAACCCTGCAGGGTAAACACCGTGCTTTACATTTAACAGACACTCTTACCCAGGCTGACTTAAAGTTAATGGATGCATATATGTTTTGTGTAATTATTTTTTTCATACCTTCCCCCAGTGGGAATTGAACCCACAACCCTGGCATTGCAAACACCATGCTCTACCAACTGAGCTACATCCATGCCACAATTCAGACTACTGCCCATAATAGTTCCTATCTAAACCTTTCGGCTTGTGAAACCCCCAGACAGAGGTGTGAAATTCCTCAACTTGAGGAGCTTCAAACATCAGAACAATGGCCTGACAACACCTGAGACATTTTTTAGGAAGATGGCATCTGCCATAGACAAGGGTGAAAATAAAAACAACATGCAGGTTTTCTTTTAAATGTGTTGTTTATTTTAAAGTGCAGATACCCAAAACTGAAATTTAAGTTGAACATGCATCGCTAAATATATTACAAAATTACAGATGTACATTTTAAAAAGGGGTTTAAGGATATTTTTGAGTCCCATCAGCTATTGGTGATTTCGTGCTGACTGGCCTAGCTGTCAAGCCATTCCAAAATCTTATCCTTCTACACCAAAATATTTTCTTGACACTCCATAGTCAAACAACAGTTCTTCCTGTACCGGAATGTCTCGTTGGGCAATGAAAAGGATGCAATGGCCTAGGCGACAACACCTTGGGTGGGTAATTGTCTTCAAAATGAATGTTCATATATAACATGCCATTCCCCATGCATTATGCTGTTGGGTCAGGGAGGAGGGAGGTTGAAATGCTGGGAAAAACAACTCCACAGAAGATCCACACAGCATTTAAACATTTCTCAAATTAAAGTAACAGCATTAGAATATATATAGGGTTGCCTAATCACACATTTGACATTTTGGAAGGATTTAACCTATTTGAAAAAAGTTGAAAGGCAACGTGGATCTACTGTGGAGTAGTTCTTCCCAGCACTTCAACCAAATCAGATTTATATTACATATTGCCTGGTGTGATTTAAAATTTTAAGAAAGCTCTAATCTTTACCCAAATGGTCTCAAATTAAAGGCCTGTTGGTAATTTCAGTGGAACCATCCAACCCAAGTAGCTATTCAACCTCAAAACTACCTGGTTTTGCTGTACATTCAAAACAGCAGTATAATGTGAAACTTCTTGTGGGCATTTAACAATGACAGAAAATCTTTTCCCAACTGGTCTCAAATGAGCTGTACTCTCAGGCCCATGTGATAAAGGGTTTTACTAGGTAGGGAGTGTAGAACAAGATGCATGGAGTTCCAGAGGTCACAAGATCAATGTGGGCCTGCATGGATGTCAGCAGGGCATGAGGGAGAAACCCCCAAGTGAAAAGGTGTGTCTGTGTGTGTCTGTGTGAGTGAGTGAACCTGTCCTACAGGGGGCCAGAGCAGGCAGCCCCTTTCTCCTAGCCTGCTGCACCTCTGGATGACCAGGGAGTGAGCTGTACTCTCAGGCCCATGGGTGAGAGTGTTTTAATAGGCAGAGAGTGTTTAAATAGAGGCATGGAGGTCCATGGAGTGAGCTGTACTCTCAGACCCATGGGAGATGTCCTTTACTAGGCAGGGAGTGTAGAACAAGATGCATGGTGCTCCAGAGGTCACAAGGTCAATGTGGGCCTGCATGGATGTCAGCAAAAATACCTGTGGGAGTTTCAAAATGACAGAAAGCTCTAATCTTTTCCCAAATGGTCTCAAATTATAGGCCTGATCACCCTGGACTGATGCCTGTTGGTAATTTCAGTAGAACCAATCAACTCAAGTAGCTATTCAACCTCAAAATGACCTGGTTTTGCTGTACATTCAAAATAGCAGTATAGTGCAAAACTGACTGTGTGCGTTTCAAAATGACAGAAAGCTCTAATCTTTTCCCAAATGGTCTCAAATTATAGGCCTGATCACCCTGGACCAATGGGAGAAGGCACAAGTGAATAGGTGTGTCTGTGTGAGTGAGTGAACCTGTCCACAGGGGGGAGAGCAGGCAGCCCCTAGGAGCTGTTCTCCTAGTGAAAACCATCCGATTTCCAGGTGAACGGTTAAGGGGGGTTTTCCCCCACCTTGGGGTCCCCCCCCCAACCCGGCCATGGGCACTCAGCACGCCCATGTGTGAGTCAGGAGCCACCCCCTTGTTCTCCAAGTGAAAACCATCTTAAATGACAGGTGGCGGTCCCATTTGGTCGAATCCGGGTGGGGGGGTTTGCCCCCCCTTGGGGTCCCCCCCCAACCCGGCCATTGGCACCCAGCACGCCCATTTGTGATTCAGTAGCCATCCCCTGGTTCTCCTAGTGAAAACCGTCCTAAAATGACAGGTGGCGGCCCCTTTTGGACGATTCCGGGTGGGCCCCGCCCTTGGGGGTCTCCCCCAAGCCAGCCATGGGCACCAACCCGCCCATGTATGACTGAAGGAGCCCTACTCTAGTTTAATTAGTGAAATCCGTCCTAAAATGCGAATTCGCGCCACCCCATGGCTGAAAATCAGCTGGGGGGCAGTGCACCCACACCCCCACCACCCCCAACCCCCAACCCCCAAACCCCTAGGTGTCTCCACCAAGACAGATATGAGCACCCATCCTGGGCATGTGTGACTGAAGGAGCCCTCCTCTGGTTCTCCAAGTGAAATCCGTCCTAAAATGTGAAACGGCGCCACCCCATGGCCGAAAATCAACTGGGGGGCAGTGCACCCCCCCCATCCCCAACACACAAGCCCCTTGGGGTCTCCCCCAAGCTGGACATGAGCACCCATCCTGGGCATGTGTGACTGAAGGAGCCCTCCCCTGGTTCTCCTAGTGAAAACCGTTGGGATATCATGTGGGGGTGTCTGACCCTCCACCCCAATCCGACCAAGTGCACCCATGTCGGCCTTGTGTGTCTCAGGAGCCAGTCCCTGGTTCTCCTAGTGAAAACCGGAGGGTTACCATGTGGGGGTGTCTGACCCTCCACTCCAATCCGACCAAGAGCACCCATTTCGGCCTTGTGTGACTCAGGAGCAGGTCCCTGGTTCTCCTAGTGAAAACCGGAGGGTTACCATGTGGGGTGTCTGACCCTCCACCCCAATCCGACCAAGAGCACCCATTTCGGCCTTCTGAGACTCAGGAGCCGGTCCCTGGTTCTCCTAGTGAAAACCGGAGGGTTACCATGTGGGGTGTCTGACCCTCCACCCCAATCCGACCAAGAGCACCCATTTTAGCCATGTGTGAGTCAGGAGCCATCCCCTCGTTCTCCTAGTGAAAACCATCCGATTTCCAGGTGAACGGTTAAGTGGGGTTTGCCCCCCCTTGGGGGTCCCCCCCCAACCCGGCCATGGACCCCAGCACGCCCATGTGTGAGTCAGGAGCCATCCCCTGGTTCTCCTAGTGAAAACTGTCCTAAAATGACAGGTGGCGCCCCCTTGTGGTCGAATCCGGGTGGGGGAGTTTGCCCCCCCTAGGGGTCCCCCCCCAACCCGGCCATGGGCACCCAGCACGCCCATGTGTGAGTCAGGAGCCATCCCCTGGTTCTCCTAGTGAAAACCGTCCTAAAATGACAGGTGGCGCCCCCTTGTGGACGAATCCGGGTAGGGGGGGGGGGGGGGCCTTTGGGTCTCAGACATGGGCACCCACCCGCCCACGTATGACTGAAGGAGCCCTACTCTAGTTTATTAGTGAAATCCGTCCTAAAATGTGAATTGGCGCCACCCCATGGCCGAAAATCAGCTGGGGGGATGTGCACCCCCACCCCAAACACCCCACACCCCCAACCCCCAAGCGCCTCGGGGTCTCCCCCAAGCCAGACATGAGCACCCATCCTGGGCATGTGTGACTGAAGGAGCCCTCCTCTGGCTCTCCTAGTGGAAACCGTCCTAAAATGACAGGTGGTGCCCCCTTGTGGACGAATCCGGGTGGAGGGGGGTTGGGGCCCCCCCTTGGGGTCTCCCCCAAGCCGGCCATGGGCACCCAGCACGACCATGTGTGAGTCAGGAGCCATCCCCTGGTTCTCATAGTGTAAACCGTCCTAAAATGACAGGTGGCGCCCCCTTGTGGACGAATCCGGGTGGGGGGGTGGGGCCCCCCATTGGGGTCTCCCCCAAGCCGGCCATGGGCACCCAGCACGTCCATGTGTGAGTCAGGAGCCATCCCCTGGTTCTCATAGTGTAAACCGTCCTAAAATGACAGGTGGCGCCCCCTTGTGGACGAATCCGGATGGGCCCCCCCCTTGGGGGTCTCCCCCAAGCCAGCCATGGGCACCCAACCGCCCATGTATGACTGAAGGAGCCCTACTCTAGTTTAATTAGTGAAATCTGTCCTAAAATGCGAATTGGCGCCACCCCATGGCCGAAAATCAGCTGGGGGGTAGTGCACCCCCACCCCAAACACCCCCCACCCCCAACCCCCAAGCCCCTCGGGGTCTCCCCCAAGCCAGACATGAGCACCCGTCCTGGGCATGTGTGACTGAAGGAGCCCTCCTCTGGTTCTCCTAGTGAAAACCGTCCTAAAATGACAGGTGGCGCCCCCTTGTGGACGGATCCGGGTGGGGGGGGGCCCCCCTTGGGGGTCTCGGGTCTCCCCCAAGCCAGACATGGGCACCCACCCGCCCATGTATGACTGAAGGAGCCCTACTCTAGTTTATCAGTGAAATCCGTCCTAAAATGGGAATTGGCGCCACCCCATGGCCGAAAATCAGCTGGGTGGTAGTGCACCCCCACCCCAATCACCCCACACCCCCAACCCCCAAGCCCAACGGGGTCTCCCCCAAGCCAGACATGAGCACCCATCCTGGGCATGTGTGACTGAAGGAGCCCTCCTCTGGTTCTCCTAGTGTAAACCGTCCTAAAATGACGGGTGGTGCCCCCTTGTGGACGAATCTGGGTGGAGGGGGGTTGGGGCCCCCCCTTGGGGTCTCCCCCAAGCCGGCCATGGGCACCCAGCACAACCATGTGTGAGTCAGGAGCCATCCCCTGGTTCTCATAGTGAAAACCGTCCTAAAATGACAGGTGGCGCCCCCTTGTGGACGAATCCGGGTGGTGGGGGGGGGGGGGGCCTTTGGGTCTCCCCCAATCCGGCCATGGGCACCCAGCACGTCCATGTGTGAGTCAGGAGCCATCCCCTGGTTCTCATAGTGTAAACCGTCCTAAAATGACAGGTGGCGCCCCCTTGTGGACGAATCCGGGTGGGGGGGGTGGGGCCCCCCCTTTGGGTCTCCCCCAAGCCGGCCATGGGCATTCAGCACGTCCATGTGTGAGTCAGGAGCCATCCCCTGGTTCTCATAGTGTAAATCGTCCTAAAATGACAGGTGGCGCCCCCTTGTGGACGAATCCGGGTGGGCCCCCCCCTTGGGGGTCTCCCCCAAGCCAGCCATGGGCACCCAACCGCCCATGTATGACTGAAGGAGCCCTACTCTAGTTTAATTAGTGAAATCTGTCCTAAAATGCGAATTGGCGCCACCCCATGGCCGAAAATCAGCTGGGGGATAGTGCACCCCCACCCCAAACTCCCCCCACCCCCAACCCCCAAGCCCCTCGGGGTCATCCCCCAAGCCAGACATGAGCACCCATCCTGGGCATGTGTGACTGAAGGAGCCCTCCTCTGGTTCTCCTAGTGAAATCCGTTCTAAAATGCGAAATGGCGCCACCCCATGGCCGAAAATCAGCTGGGGGGCAGTGCACCCCCACCCCCAACACCCCCCATCCCCAACACACAAGCCCCTTGGGGTCTCCCCCAAGCCGGACATGAGAACTCATCCTGGGCATGTGTGACTGAAGGAGCCCTCCCCTGGTTCTCCTAGTGAAAACCGTCGGGATACCATGTCCAATTGGAAGTGGGGTGTCTGACCCAACACCCCAATCCGACCAAGAGCACCCATTTCGGCCTTCTGTGACTCAGGAGCAGGTCCCTTGTTCTCCTAGTGAAAACCTGAGGGTTACCATGTGGGGTGTCTGACCCTCCACCCCAATCCGACCAAGAGCACCCATTTCGGCCATGTGTGAGTCAGGAGCCATCCCCTGGTTCTCCTAGTGAAAACCATCCGATTTCCAGATGAACGGTTAAGTGGCGTTTGCCCCCCCTTGGGGGTCCCCCCAAACCCGGCCATGGACCCCCAGCACACCCATGTGTGAGTAAGGAGCCATCTCCTGGTTTTCCTAGTGAAAACCTTCCTAAAATGACAGGTGGCGCCCCCTTGTGGTCGATCCGGGTTGGGGGGGTTGCCCCCCCTTGGG
>NW_028165147.1:780000-807500 GCF_964263955.1 Coregonus lavaretus
AAACTATGGGGCGAATGGTATGTAAGGTTATGTTATACCACGGGTCAGGATTGTATGTAAGGTTATGTTATACTATGGGGCTGGATGGTATGTCAGGTTATTTTATACCACAGGGGCTGGATGGTATGTAGGGTTATGTTATACACCAGGGCTGGATGGTATGTAAGGTTATGTTATACCACAGGGCTGGATGGTATGTAGGGTTATGTTATACCACAGGGCTGGATGGTATGTAAGGTTATGTTATACCAAGGGGCTGGATGGTATGTAAGGTTATGTTATACCAAGGGGCTGGATGGTATGTAAGGTTATGTTATACCACAGGGCTTGATGATATGTAAGGTTATGTTATACCACAGGGCTGGATGGTATGTAAGGTTATGTTATACCAAGGGGCTGGATGGTATGTAGGGTTATGTTATACCACAGGGCTGGATGGTATGTAGGGTTATGTTATACCACAGGGCTGGATGGTATGTAAGGTTATGTTATACCAAGGGGCTGGATGGTATGTAGGGTTATGTTATACCAAATAGCTGGATGGTATGTAAGGTTATGTTATACCACAGGGCTGGATGGCATGTAAGGTTATGTTATAGCACGGGACTGGATGTCACGGACAGAAGAGGACCCAAGAGCGCAAGTTCAAATTCAGAGTTCTTTATTGAAGGTTTCAGGCGGGAAGAGGAGTGCCAGGGGTGTCAGGGGTTCCAGGGGTGCTTGGGGCTCTGGGGTCTTTCAGGGTCCTGTGGGTACCTGTGCTCCGGGGGTCACCAAATGTCCGGGGGTGTCCAGTCCAAGTGCTTAGTGTGTGTGTTCCCCAGTGATGGAGCGGCGTATCGGGCTGAGGGTGGTGAAGCGTCTGGGCACGCTCATCTGGTGGTCGGAGACCTGGGGGAACACACACACAACAGCAATATGAATGGCAGGCAGAAGTACAGATCAGGGCTGGGCAAATATCGTGGTGAGAGACAGAAAGCAGAATCGAGTTACCGGAGGGGCTGAAGATCGGAGAGTAGTCGAGGTCCAGAAGGCAGGTCGGGATAGACGGGGCAGTAGAACAAGGAGGCAGTCAAGAAAGGATCGGTATCACAAACAGGAGTCAGAGCGCAGACAGGCAGGTTACTGGTCCGGGTTTGAAGACGATCTGACAGGGCTTGGCTGAAAAACAGGGCTTGATATACTGGGAGAGGTTAGTGGGGAAATGCAGTTCAGCTGGCAGAGTAATTAGAACAGAGTGAGGCAAGGTGAGGATGGTGAGTGGGAAATGCAGTGCAGCTGGCCAGGTAACAAGAGCAGAGCAGGGCGGAGCCAGGTGGAGCTCGTTAGGCAGAGTAGGGAGAGAGTGAGCAGAGTGGCAGAGAATTGAATGCAATTAATGTTGCTACCAGGGAGAGAGAGTGCTCATGACAGGACCCCCCCTCCAAGGGACGGCCCCAGAAGTCCCAAGAACAACATCATGCCGGGAGGGTGGAGGGGAGCAGGCGGCGGGTCAGAACTCCTCCGAGCGGTCCGAGTGAATCTCCTCATCCTCAGAAGGAGCTGGAGGGTCACGGTCGGGAGACAGGACAGGCACTGAGACAGGAGCAGGGTCAGGCACAGGACAGGAAGCAGGGCGGGCAGGACGGCTAGGAACCCCTCTTGGACGGCCCCTACGGATTGCAGGCTGATCAGGATGTAGTCGGTGGAAGTCAGTGATAAGGGTCCGGTCCACTATCCTCCTGGCCGGGATCCAGGTCCTCTCCTCTGGACCATATCCCTCCCAGTCAACGAGGTACTGGAGACCCCTACCCCTTCGCCTAGAGCGGAGCAGCCGCCGGACGGTGAAGACAGGACCGCCATCTACGAGGCGCGGAGGAGGTGGCGCCGGAGCTGCAGGGACCAGGGGACTTTCATGGACCGGCTTGACCTTGGAGACGTGGAAGGTGGGGTGGACCCGCATGGAAGCGGGCAACTGAAGTCGGACCGCCGTTGGACTGATGACTTTCTGCACAGGAAAAGGACCAATGAAGCGAGGGGCCAGCTTTCGTGATTCAACCCGCAGCGGCAGATCCCGGGCAGACAGCCAGACCTTCTGACCAACCCGGTAAGTAGGTGCTGGGGTCCTCCGTCGGTTGGCACCGACGGCGTAGCTGGTTCCAGACTTCAGGAGCACAGTGCGAGCCTGGGCCCAAGTGCGGCGGCAGCGGCGGGCATACGCAAGAGCAGACGGACAGGTGGCATCCGCCTCCTGGCTGGCAAACAGTGGAGGTTGATACCCGTAGACACACTGAAAGGGGGAGAGCCCGGTGGAGGAACTGGTGAGTGAATTATGGGCATATTCCACCCAGAGCAGGTGTTGAGCCCAGGCCCGGGGATTTTGGGAAGCCACACACCTCAGTGCCTTCTCCAGCTCCTGGTTCATGCGTTCAGTCTGGCCGTTTGACTGCGGGTGGAATCCAGACGATAGGCTGGCGGTGGCCCCAAGGAGATGACAGAACTCCTTCCAAAAGGTTGCTGAGAATTGCGGGCCCCGGTCTGACACTATATCCTGGGGTAGGCCATGGATACGAAACACATGTTCCAGGACCACCTGGGAGGTCTCTTTAGCAGAGGGTAGTTTGGGAAGGGGCACGAAGTGGGTCATCTTACTAAAGCGGTCAACAATGGTAAGGATGACTGTGTGTCCGTCAGAGGGCGGAAGGCCCGTAACAAAGTCCAGTGAAACGTGGGACCAGGGCCTCTTGGGTATGAGTAGGGGTTGCAGCAACCCAGCAGGAGGCTGGTTGGGGGTCTTGTTTCGGTTACAAGTGGGACAAGCTCGGATGAATTCTCGGACATCCCGTCTCATCCGCCGCCACCAGAACCGCTGGCGGACCAGATGAAGGGTGCGAGTGATGCCGGGATGACAGGCCAGACGGGATTCGTGCCCCCACTGAATCACAGGTGACCTGAGATTTGCTGGAACAAACAGACGGTTGGGGGCGCTGGTGCTTGGACCTGGCTGGTCCCGAAGAGCCTCCATGACCTGCTTCTCGATCTCCCAGGTGAGGGCCGCTACGACCAAGTGGCTGGGAAGAATGGGGGCTGTCATGGCGGTGGTCTCGTCCTTCTGAAACATCCGGGAAAGAGCATCAGGTTTGATGTTGCGAGATCCCGGGCGGTAGGAGAGCGTGAAATTGAAGCGCGTAAAGAACAGAGACCACCGCTGTTGACGGGAGTTCAGCCTCCTGGCTGTTTGGATATACTCCAGGTTCTTGTGGTCTGTCCACACTACGAATGGTTCCTTTGACCCCTCTAACCAGTGCCGCCATTCTTCAAGGGCGAGCTTGACAGCCAACAGCTCGCGGTTCCCAATGTCGTAGTTGCATTCGGCAGGGGTTAGCCGACGGGAGTAGAAGGCACAGGGGTGCATCTTGCCATCCTCAGCTGCTCTTTGAGAAAGCACTGCACCCACTCCCACGTCCGAAGCATCTACCTCCACCACAAACTGCCTTGCTGCATCTGGCATCTGGAGGATGGGAGCAGAAGTGAAACATGTCTTGAGGATATTGAAGGCCTTATCAGCAGCTGATGTCCATTGGTACGGTTGTTTAGTGCTGGTTAGCGCCGTGAGGGGTGCAGCCACTGTGCTATAGTTTCTGATGAATCTCCTATAAAAGTTGGCAAAGCCCAGGAACTGTTGCAACTTTTTCCGAGACTCAGGAACTGGCCAGGAAGTGACAGCCGACACCTTCGTGAGATCCATCTGAATGCTGCCCTCGGTCACCACATACCCCAGGAATGAAACGGTTTTGGCATGGAACTCGCACTTCTCTGCCTTCACGAAAAGAGAGTTCTCCAGCAGGCGGCGCAGGACCAACTGGACGTGGTGCGTGTGTTCTGACAGAGTCTTTGAGAATATTAAAATATCGTCAAGGTACACAAATACGAACGTATTTAGCATGTCCCTGAGGATATCATTCACTAGGGCTTGAAAAACTGCTGGGGCATTGGTGAGGCCGAAGGGCATGACGAGATATTCATAGTGGCCGGTTGGTGTGTTGAACGCTGTCTTCCATTCGTCTCCCTCCCTCATCCGCACCAGATGGTAGGCATTGCGAAGGTCCAGCTTTGTGAATACAGTGGCTCCCTGCAGCAGTTCGAAGGCAGACGAAAGTAAGGGCAGTGGGTAGCGATTCTTAACCGTGATGTCGTTCAGACCCCGGTAATCTATGCATGGACGAAGAGAACCGTCCTTCTTGCCGACAAAGAAGAATCCCGCTCCTGCGGGGGAAGATGACGGTCTAATTATCCCGGCGGCAAGAGAGTCATTAATGTAGTCCTCCATGGCCTTTCTTTCCGGGGCTGACAGTGAATACAGACGACCCTTGGGAGGTGCTGTGCCAGGCAGGAGATCAATCGCGCAGTCATAGGGTCTGTGTGGGGGTAGAGATGTCGCCTTGGATTTGTTGAACACCTCTTTCAGGCTGTGGTAACAGGCCGGAACATTGGATATGTCGGGGGTAGCGCTAGATCTTTCCCGGTGAACGGGCAGGGTGGCCCCCCTTAAACAGGTCTGGTGACAACTCCTTCCCCACTCACGGACTGTTCCTGTCTCCCAGTCGATGTGGGGGTTGTGCTGACGGAGCCACGGGTATCCAAGAATGAGTGGTTGGCCAGGTGAGTGTAGGAGGTGAAACTGGATGGACTCCTGGTGGTTTCCTGACAGCAGGATTGTCACAGGGGCGGAGATATGAGTGACAGTGCCAAGATGATGCCCATCCAGGGCTCGTGCAGGAATGGGTTGTGTCAGTTGATGATGGTTCACGCCCAGTTGCTGTGCAAGCTCAGGGTCCATGATGTTTGCTTCGGCTCCGGAATCCACAAGGGCGGCCAATGTATGAGTCTTGTCAGAAAGCTGAAGGCGGAGATGAAGCAGGGTCTTTCGGATGGAGGGAGACTGAAGGCTTGTTGAGCTCACCCGGATCTCCCCTACACCTGGTGAGCTGCGGCTTTTGCCGGACAAGTGGCGACACGGTGATTTTCGCCACCACAGTAGAGGCAAAGGTTGGAGCTTAGACGGCGCCGACGCTCCTCGGGAGTCAGAGAGGCACGGCCAATCTCCATGGGCTCAGGCTGATTGAGTTGGCTATGGGACTTGACAGGCAGGGGCTGGACAGAAGCGGTATCGACCCGAGTGCGGATGGCAGGTTGACTGAGACGGCCCTTCTCCCTCCTCCGGGTCTGTATACGGCGGTCAATGCGGACGGCAAGGTCAATGGCGGCATCAAGCGTTGAGGGCGGGTCATGGGAAACAAGCTCGTCTTTGATATAGTCCGCCAGGCTATGGAGGAAGGCTTGCACCAGTGCCTCTGGGTTAAACGAGCTTTGACTGGCCAGGGTACGAAAGTCAATGGAGAAGTCTGCCACTGTCCGATTGCCCTGACGGATGGTGAGCAGAGCTTGTGACGCTTCGGCTGTTGGCGAGCCTAGGTCAAAGACCTTTAACATCTCCTCCTCAAAGGCACTGAAGGAGGCACAGGCTGGGGTTTGCCGGTCGAATTCCGCCGTTCCCCACAACCGAGCTCGACCGGTGAGATGTGTGATGACATACCCCACCTTGGCTCCCTCTGTTGAGAAAGTCCTGGGCTGTAGTGCAAACTGGATTCGGCAGCTGCTCAAGAATGGTCTTACTTGCTTCTGGTTGCCATCAAAACGTTCCGGGTTCCCAATCTTTGGTTCAGGAGCGTGGGGATCTGGTGGCAGCACTGCCGGGCCTGCAGCATTGGGACCTCCAGCGGAGGGATGAAGGAGTGTCGGTGGTACAGGAACAGAAGGACCAGGGGGGGGTGCAGGTGGAGTAGCCGGGTTTGAGAGTAGTTGCAGGGCTTGGGCTAGCTGTTGTTGCTGCAGTTGGAACTGTTGTTGCTGCTGGTTGAATAGCTGGAGAAGGGAAGCGATGTCGCCAGCCATCCGATTTATGTCTCCCTCAGAGCGTTCCAGTCGCTGTAGGGCAGTCATCTCTGGCTCTTCTTCCATCGTGGTCAGGGAGTGCGCTGGGTCCATGATGGTCAGATCGTTCTGTCACGGACAGAAGAGGACCCAAGAGCGCAAGTTCAAATTCAGAGTTCTTTATTGAAGGTTTCAGGCGGGAAGAGGAGTGCCAGGGGTGTCAGGGGTTCCAGGGGTGCTTGGGGCTCTGGGGTCTTTCAGGGTCCTGTGGGTACCTGTGCTCCGGGGGTCACCAAATGTCCGGGGGTGTCCAGTCCAAGTGCTTAGTGTGTGTGTTCCCCAGTGATGGAGCGGCGTATCGGGCTGAGGGTGGTGAAGCGTCTGGGCACGCTCATCTGGTGGTCGGAGACCTGGGGGAACACACACACAACAGCAATATGAATGGCAGGCAGAAGTACAGATCAGGGCTGGGCAAATATCGTGGTGAGAGACAGAAAGCAGAATCGAGTTACCGGAGGGGCTGAAGATCGGAGAGTAGTCGAGGTCCAGAAGGCAGGTCGGGATAGACGGGGCAGTAGAACAAGGAGGCAGTCAAGAAAGGATCGGTATCACAAACAGGAGTCAGAGCGCAGACAGGCAGGTTACTGGTCCGGGTTTGAAGACGATCTGACAGGGCTTGGCTGAAAAACAGGGCTTGATATACTGGGAGAGGTTAGTGGGGAAATGCAGTTCAGCTGGCAGAGTAATTAGAACAGAGTGAGGCAAGGTGAGGATGGTGAGTGGGAAATGCAGTGCAGCTGGCCAGGTAACAAGAGCAGAGCAGGGCGGAGCCAGGTGGAGCTCGTTAGGCAGAGTAGGGAGAGAGTGAGCAGAGTGGCAGAGAATTGAATGCAATTAATGTTGCTACCAGGGAGAGAGAGTGCTCATGACACTGGATTGTATGTAAGGTTATGTTATACCACAGGGCTTGATGGCATGTAAGGTTATGTTATACCACAGGGCTGGGTGGTATGTAATGTTATGTTATACCACTGGGGCTGGATGGTATGTAAGGTTATACCACGGATGCTGGGTGGTATGTAATGTTATGTTATATAACAGGGCTGGATTGTATGTAAGTTTATGTTAAACTATGGGGCGAATGGTATGTAAGGTTATGTTATACCACAGGGCTGAATGGTATGTAAGGTTATGTTATACCACGGGGGCTGGATGGTATGTAAGGTTATGTTATACCACAGGGCTGAATGGTATGTAAGGTTATGTTATACCACGGGGGCTGAATGGTATGTAAGGTTATGTTATACCACAGGGCTGAATGGTATGTAAGGTTATGTTATACCACGGGTCAGGATTGTATGTAAGGTTATGTTATACTATGGGGCTGGATGGTATGTCAGGTTATTTTATACCACAGGGGCTGGATGGTATGTAGGGTTATGTTATACACCAGGGCTGGATGGTATGTAAGGTTATGTTATACCACAGGGCTGGATGGTATGTAGGGTTATGTTATACCACAGGGCTGGATGGTATGTAAGGTTATGTTATACCAAGGGGCTGGATGGTATGTAAGGTTATGTTATACCAAGGGGCTGGATGGTATGTAAGGTTATGTTATACCACAGGGCTTGATGATATGTAAGGTTATGTTATACCACAGGGCTTGATGGCATGTAAGGTTATGTTATACCACAGGGCTGGATGGTATGTAGGGTTATGTTATACCACAGGGCTTGATGGCATGTAAGGTTATGTTATACCACAGGGGCTGGATGGTATGTAGGGTTATGTTATACTACAGGGCTGGGTGGTATGTAAGGTTATGTTATACCACAGGATTGGATGGTATGTAAGGTTATGTTATACCACAGGGCTGGGTGGTATGTAATGTTAAGTTATACCACATGGCTGGATGGTATGTAAGGTTATGTTATAGCACGGGGCTGGATTGTATGTAAGGTTATGTTATACCACAGGGCTGGGTGGTATGTAATGTTATGTTATACCACATGGCTGGATGGTATGTAAGGTTATGTTATAGCACGGGGCTGGATTGTATGTAAGGTTATGTTATACCACAGGGCTGGGTGGTATGTAATGTTATGTTATACCACATGGCTGGATGGTATGTAAGGTTATGTTATACCACAGGGGCTGGATGGTATGTAGGGTTATGTTATACCACGGGTCAGGATGGTATGTAAGGTTATACCACGGGGGCTGGGTGGTATGTAATGTTATGTTATATAACAGGGCTGGATTGTATGTAAGTTTATGTTAAACTATGGGGCGGATGGTATATAAGGTTATGTTATACCACAGGATTGGATGGTATGTAGGGTTATGTTATAGCACGGGGCTGGATGGTATGTAAGGTTATACCACGGGGGCTGGGTGGTATGTAATGTTATGTTATATAACAGGGCTGGATTGTATGTAAGTTTATGTTAAACTATGGGGCGAATGGTATGTAAGGTTATGTTATACCACAGGGCTGAATGGTATGTAAGGTTATGTTATACTATGGGGCTGGATGGTATGTCAGGTTATTTTATACCACAGGGGCTGGATGGTATGTAGGGTTATGTTATACACCAGGGCTGGATGGTATGTAAGGTTATGTTATACCACAGGGCTGGATGGTATGTCAGGTAATTTTATACCACAGGGGCTGGATGGTATGTAGGGTTATGTTATACACCAGGGCTGGATGGTATGTAAGGTTATGTTATACCACAGGGCTGGATGGTATGTAGGGTTATGTTATACCACAGGGCTGGATGGTATGTAGGGTTATGTTATACCACAGGGCTGGATGGTATGTAAGGTTATATTATACCACAGGGCTTGATGATTTGTAAGGTTATGTTATACCACAGGGCTTGATGGCATGTAAGGTTATGTTATACCACAGGGCTGGATGGTATGTAAGGTTATGTTATACCACGGGGGCTGGATGGTATGTAATGTTATGTTATGCCACATGGCTGGGTGGTATGTAAGGTTATGTTATACCACGGGTCAGGATGGTATGTATTTGTTTTCAATAAACATTGGAGAAGAAAAATAGTTTACATGTTGTCGACAATCTAAGCCAACCCCATCTGTTTTGACTCATAGTTGCGCACACGTCGGTTTTGTTGCTAAGTAACCAACCCATCTATAGCAGGGGTGTCAGACTGACTAATGGTTTTAGTTATTTCCTTTCAATTCATTTCAATTAAAACCTAGACAACCAGGTGAGGGCAGTTTCTAACTAATCAATTAAAACCTAGACAACCAGGTGAGGGCAGTTTCTAACTAATCAATTAAAACCTAGACAACCAGGTGAGGGCAGTTTCTAACTAATCAATTAAAACCTAGACAACCAGGTGAGGGCAGTTTCTAACTAATCAATTAAATCCTAGACAACCTGGTGAGGGCAGTTTCTAACTAATCAATTAAAACCTAGACAACCAGGTGAGGGCAGTTTCTAACTAATCAATTAAAACCTAGACAACCTGGTGAGGGCAGTTTCTAACTAATCAATGATGTTAATTGATCAATAAAGGACAAGGAAGGAGCTAAAACCTGCAGAGCTAAAAGAGTTTAACACCCGTCCTATAGATACAGTATAGCTATGTTTCATACAGCCAGAAGAGGGCACCAAAGACAAACACTGGGGACTGTGTCCCTGCCAGACACCAGAACCAGCTAGAGTACTGGAGCCAACGGAGAGAGGGACGATGAAAAGAAAGATGGAGAGAGAGAGAGAGAGAGAGAGAGAGAGAGAGAGAGAGAGAGAGAGAGAGAGAGAGAGAGAGAGAGAGAGAGAGAGAGAGAGAGAGAGAGAGAGAGAGAGAGAGAGAGAGAGTCATCACTTGTAACACAGGCTGTCCAATGTTCAAAACATTGAATTGTGCATTCATATCTTTAAATAAATCTTACACTTGCACAATCATTGATTCAAAATACAAATTTATTGTGAAATACCAATGAAACTTTAATTTAGATCACCCACACACAAGCAACCGATAGTTTCACTGTGTCATTGTTCGTACAATCATTACAGTTTTTGCCCATAGCATCGATAATAAGGACATTCCGACTGGAGAACAGCTATATCTTCAAGTTTCTACTCCAGACTGTACCTACTGTATGTGTCACATGATTCTGTATCATATTACAGTATTACTGTACTAACTATACTATACAAAAATGGATAGTACTGTGAAGAACTGTATATGTAAAGGAATACCATTGTGATGTTGCAGTACTGTGTACAGTTTGAAAGTACAGTATGTGAAAAATAACCCAACCAATGACATCTTGTGATGGCATTTTCTACAGAATGGTTGGACGACCTCCTCAAGGTGGAAGGGAACGGCTCTTCACTCAACAACAAGAGCTTGCCATCATTGAAATGGTCCGAGAAAATAATGCAATCCGACTTCGTGAGTTGCAACAACGCATAATTGCAAATGGAAATTAATTCAACAATATCAACAGGGTCAGCATTTCTACACTAAGTCGCATCCTACAGAAACATAACTTCAGAATGAAGCAGCTGTACAGGGTGCCATTTGAGAGGAACAGTGTCAGGGTCAAGGACTTGCACCATGATTATGTGCAGGTATGTGTCACTTTACTTAACATACTATATATTGTGATGTGGGAATGAGGGTTTATGCTGCCACCTGCCCTGCCTGTAGCTTGTAGTTTTGGTCTATACTCACTCAACCCAGCCCCTACTTGTGTGAAAATATAGACATTGTAGTTCCTGTATGTGTTTTCAGTAACAATATTCAATATTTTCTGTTACAGACGGTTCTGGAGTTTGATGCCGCCGAACTGCCGCATTAGTTCATCTACGTGGATGAGGCAGGCTTCAATCTGGCCAAAACCAGGCGTCGGGGCCGTAACGTAGTTGGACAAAGGGCTGTTGTAAATGTCCCTGGGCAGCGTGGCGGAAATATCACCTTGTGTGCTGCAATTAGTGTCGAAGGAGTCCTGCATCATCATGCCACTCTAGCTCCCTACAATACAGGACAGATCATTGCATTTCTAGATGCACTACAGTTGTGCAGGACAGACCACAGCAGCCCAGGTTTGTTGTCATCTGGGATAATGTTAGTTTCCACCGGGCTGCTCTGGTCTGAGATTGGTTCAACAACCATGATAATTTCACAGTTTTATACCTTTCCCCTTACAGCCCCTTTCTAAATGCAATCGAGGAATTCTTTTCAGCGTGGCGGTGGAAAGTATATGATCGGCAACCACATGCCCGCATGACTCTTCTGCAAGCAATGGAAGAGGCATGTGGAGACATTGAGGTGGGATCAATCCAAGGGTGGATTCGGCACACAAGGCGATATTTTCCCCGATGCCTAGCCCGCGAGGACATTGCCTGTGATGTTGACGAGGTCTTGTGGCCAGATCCGAACAGAAGGCGTGATCCATAATCCCCCCCGCCCCCCACCACACACACAAAACAAGTATATGTTTTTTCCCCCAATAGCAATTTATCCAGTAATTGTTTTGTTTTTTTACTTTTGTTTTGTTGCTAAAATTGATGTTAATAATTTCTGTAAGAATGTTTGTTTTTTTGTAAAAACTTTTTTGTAAATACTGTTTGATTACTGCAGAAATTCTACTTTTGAGTTTTACAGAAGACATTGACAATAAAAATAGAAACACGAAGACTGCAGTGTTTTATATAAAGCCCATCAGTGTGTTTCTGGTGATATGAAAGTGTAATTCAAATGTTGCTTGTGTGTATGGTTTTGTTGCAAGAATTTCATTTGTAGAAAGGAGTGTTAAGTTTTGATGGCAGTGTTTCATTTTGGCATATATGTGAGTTGTTAATCTCCAAGTGCTATGTCTGATTGGCTTGTGTGTTGAGTTTTGACATGAGCCAAATTCTGCAAAAAGTGTGTAAGCAATAGGCAAAAACTGTAAATATTGTAGTACAAAATAGGTGATACATGTTTCATTGTGGTACTACATGTAAATACATCCCTGTAAAAGTACTGCAGAAGTAGAGAGAATACTACAGACACAGTGGAATCATTGAACAAAATCTGAAATATATTGATAAAAAAACAATACAGTACTGTAAAACATCAAATGCAGTGTTCCTCAACTTGCTTGCTTGTATTGTAAAAAGCTTAACATAGGAGTGATTACTGTACTTGTTCATGAGGGCGCCTAAAATAAAACCTTCCATCTCCATGTGGAGAAAAATTCCTCAATCGGGTTAAGGAAAGGAGAGTATGGGGGTAAATACAGGGTGGTAAATTGTGCATGGGCCTGAAACCATGCTTGCAACATATGAGCATGGTGGAACCTGACATTATCCCACACAATGACATAGGTCACGCCACCAGCTCTACAGGCCTGAACGAGCTCATCAAGGAAGGTTACAAGGGGACCATAGAAACGGTGTCTGATAAAGAATGATGATGAAATATTACATCCCAGATGGCATCTGCCATAGACAAGGGTGGAAATATAAACAATATGCAGGTTCTTTTAAATGTGTTGTTTATTTTAAAGTGCAGATACCCAAAACTGAAACTTAAGTTGAACATATAAATATATTACAAAATTACAGATGTACATTTAAAAAAAGGGGTTTAAGGATATTTTGAGTCCCATCAGCTATTGGTGATTTCGTGCTGACTGGCCTAGCTGTCAAGCCATTCCAAAATCTTATCCTTCTCCACCAAAAGATTTTCTTGACATCCCATAGTCAAACAGTTCTTCCTGCACCGGAATGTCTCGTTGGACAATGAAAAGGATGACGTTCCACACTTTGCCATCCTCTTCAAGTTGCTGAAGCTGAGCTTTAATGTTGCTTCTCTTTCTGGAGTGGTTGATCCTCCGTCCAATTTTGTCCTTCTCTGGGTGGCAAGGGCAGGGCACAGTCTTGGCATCTATGCAGCACATTTTCCCTGATACATCCCTGTAGAAATATAGGTACCCCATCTCGTCTTCATCTGTTGCTGCCAAAAGCTCTTTCCCCTGCTTCCCTGAGAGTGGGAGACCGTGGTAGTCACAGACGACTTCCCCTTCAGCAAATTTCCGTAACGAAGGACATCCTCCACCTTCACTTTGTTCTTCTCCCAGTTCTGCCGTTTAATGTATTTCTCTGCTTTTCTGGCAGTGGGTTCTCTTCTGGGGAAGTGAGCTGTAACAATGCAAAGACAAAAATACATGTGTTATTATTAATGTCATTTACTCAATAGCAGAAGCCCTTATCCAGGACTACTTACAGTCGTAGTTATGTGACCATAAATCAAGTACATTCTCGTAATACCTAATATGTTAAAATTGTATTCAGTCTATTGTATTTTAGCTGCATCTTACCGATCACATAATCCCGTCTCATTTTCTCTTGCTGGTTTCTCCACTTGTCAAAGCAGTATCTCTCATGCCTTCCTGCAATCAGTAGCCTGTCCTTCTTTTTGATTGATTGTCCATCAATTGTGACAGGGAAGCGTTGATAGAAGAGGTTCAAGGCCTGTGCCTCATCCAACGTTTGGCTGCTGGACAATGCTCCTGTTCTACAACTTGTTCTTGCGGAGGAGGGGCCTGCAGTCTCATTACTTGAAAAAGGGAAAATAACAAAAACGTGTTAGCCATATGTAACAACTTTACAAGACATTGTAAAGGGTCATTTATATAATGAGTATAAATACTTAGAGTCACTGGACATGGCAACTTTGGAGATCAGCTTCATTCCCATGCAGGCATTGAGTGGTGTCTTCATGCGGTAGTGCCTGTCAGCTGTAGCAGTTGTATGGGCCAAGTAGTCAGCAACAAGTGCCTTCTCTGCATCCGTGAAGTTGGCTTTGGTATGCGTCTCAAAGATTCGCCTTGCTACCTGGCTGGTGATGTTGGGGAGTTTGTATCTGATGAAAGAACAAGATAAAACAGTTTTGGTTTTAGAAAACTGTACTGTCATAAAAGTATTGTGTAATGATAAAAACAGTGTTGTTCTTAACAGTGTTCGACTTACTTGGCATGAAACCTTTGTAGGTCATTGGAAGGGTTGTAGATGGCTCTTCCAACTGTGGAAATGAAGAATCTCTCATCTTCTTCCACGTCATCACATTTTTTAAGAAAAGCTGGTCGAACATGTCGGTAGTACGTATCCAACCACTGAAAATGTAGACCAAAAAAAACATATTTAACAGGTTTGTATTAAATCAATCTCATTCACAATAACCAGATTGTGGTAAATATACTTACTGCATCTTCCTCCTCGTCTAACGAAACGGTTGCCACCTGCTGTGTCGCTGTCTTGTGTTGCTTAACACCGATGACAGTCCATTTCTCACCATTTGGCAAGATGCACTCCTTCCTTGAGAGCCATTCGTTCAGCTACAATAAAAAATGTGACATATCAATAAAACATATGCCAAAAAAGCAAATACGATTCAACATTATAGCAATTAAATGACATTAGGTAACTTACGGTCATATTTTTTACAACTCCAGCCCTTTGGAGATGTTTCAGCATGAGCAGAGACTCCAGGTAGTACAGCATGAGCAGTTGTTCAGGTTCATCCAAAGATTCTTCACTCTTGGCCTTCCCAATGACACCCAGAAAGTCTTTCTTGGCCACCTCCAAGACTGCCACACATTCTTTCGGTGTCTTTGCAACTGTCATCATCTGTGTGTACCTGCAGAAAAACAATAATACGTTAATGATTTGAAGAACAACAACAATACACACTTAAAATGTTAACTACATTTCCGTGAGGATCAATTTTAAATATATACACCTTTTCCCGGTAATTTCATGAGACACCTGCTTGCTCATGGACTTCTGTAAGTCATGCAGGCAGTCCTGGAAATGCTTGCATTGCTCATACAAGCTCCTTTCTGTCTGGATGAGGTTTGTTGACGTCGTGATGTAGCGAAGAAACCTCTTCAGATTCTTCATGTAGTTTGCAATTGTTTGCTTCTTCTGTCCAATGTTT
Organism: Coregonus lavaretus; assembly: GCF_964263955.1. Classification (NCBI taxonomy): domain Eukaryota; kingdom Metazoa; phylum Chordata; class Actinopteri; order Salmoniformes; family Salmonidae; genus Coregonus; species Coregonus lavaretus. Next base: position 794,883 of record NW_028165147.1, read on the forward strand.
GCAAGCTTGGTAAAAAAGGACCTGCTTTGCTCCAATTTAGTCCATGTAAAACAAAAACCTAGACACATTTGCAACCTGTACATGAAAATGAAAATAATGTTAGTTGCATAGTTAATAACTACTTTGTAATTAAGTAATTCTCATTAAAATATTTCAACAGTTAAATTAAAGTAAAATTGCTGTACATACCTCCTGTTTGAAATTGGGAATGTTGTGGTCATCACGGAGATATTTGGCAAATCCAGCCAGCAGATCACAATCCAGAGGGTGCTTTTGGTACAAACCACTCATTTGCATTGCCTTTCTCAGTTTGTTGTCACATGACTGGTTCATTGGTCTGGAAAACATTTGGTATGCAGATTAGAATCAATAAAATACATCCATGTTCACTTATATACTTATGTGTAGTAGTTGTTTATGAGATTATTTATATTTGCATTTACTTACGGTTGGTACAAGGCAGACTTGTCATCCTCCGTGTTGTTGTCTGATTCAGCATCTGCATCTTCAGTTGGTGTCAACACATGAGCCACTTCCACTTGGCTGAAATATCATACAGATAAACAAAAACAATTATATTATAATATATTACAATCAAACATAATTGGACAACAGTTATAATGAGTTGAAATATGATGTAACTTGCATATATATTATTTTATCAGTGTAAGAAATAGCTTACACAGGTGCTTGTTTGACTTCTGGCTTGTTCTTAACAATATGACCCGTTTCTTCAAGCTTCTGGATCAGGAGTTGGAGTCTGTCTTGTTGTATAACAATACAGCTCAGTAAGCTGTAGTCAAAGATCCTGCCTTTGCAAAGATGCTCTATCATGGAATCTCGGGCAGCGGCGACTTCTTGAACAATCTCTTGTTTTGTTTTTAACTTCATGCACACTCTGCTGAGGTGTCGAGAGAGGGTGTCCTGGTTCTTCAAGCAAAATCTGCAGACAAGAGGGATCCTTCTTTGTTTTCTGTAAGACAGTAAATGCACAGTAAGTACATGTAATGAAGTTACTAGCAGTATGTCAATACTTACACACCTATTATTACTGGTGCTAGCAGAGCTACTGCTAACATTAATAACAGCAACGTTACTGTGGTTTAATTGTGTTTCTGGCCTCAAAGCTTATAATGCTCACACAAAAGCTTCATTTTGGGCCTACTACTAACATTAATAACAGCAACATACTAACAGTAATATACATGGAATAATTATAGAGGTACATTACCTTGAACCAGTTGCATTTGCAGATGCCATCTTGCTGAAAAATGAAGGAAGTAATAACACAATCGCGAAGAAATCTCTGCAGAATAAGGAAAAAAGCAATAATCCAAAATATCAGCTCCCAGAAGGAAAGAGTGTTGTCGTTGCTCTCAGTTGAATTCTCTTTTCTGAAGTGGAGTATATACTGTTGCCTTGGTCAGTATATATACAATCAGATTGGCCCAACCTCTTTCCACAATAAAATATTCCATTCAGGCTAGATTTACGCATACGCAAATGAGATGGCTCATTCAGCTTCACACCTCACAATACCTCTGGAGGTCAGATTTCAACCCTGCAGGGTAAACACCGTGCTTTACATTTAACAGACACTCTTACCCAGGCTGACTTAAAGTTAATGGATGCATATATTTTTTGTGTAATTATTTTTTTCATACCTTCCCCCAGTGGGAATCGAACCCACAACCCTTTCATTGCAAACACCATGCTCTACCAACTGAGCTACATCCATGCCACAATTCAGACTACTGCCCATAATAATTCCTATCTAAACCTTTCGGCTTGTGAAAGGTTTAACAATAAATCTGTCAAATTCCATTGTAACTAATTGCCATGGGAAAGCAGTCAAGTCAGCCATCCCATTGATAAATTCATCAAAAACAGTCAAAGGACAGAACATTTTAAATGTATTTCTACAGTAGAGTATCCCTGTTACGAACCCCGTGGCTTTAAACGTCTAGGGTGGATGGACATGAGACCCGTAACATAATCCATGCAAATTAGGATGATGACATGGAACAGTGAGAACGAAAAACTACACGACAACCATAAACTACCGTCAAACATAAAATGTTTGTGTGAACACACGGTAAAGGTTTGGGAAAAAGGGCTGAGCAGGAACCAAGAAATGAAACAATAGTGTAAAAAAAACCTAAACTGATATTGCCTGCCTCAAGAACCACTAAGCTACTGCTAATCATACAAAAGTACAGGGGGTGGTCCGCTCAGGTCTAACTAGTGTGTTTAGACAGATTTCTTCCTACGGGTAATGTACGCCCAAGGGCAGCTAGCATAAACTCCCCTTTTCCCAGAAACACACACAGTTACCAAACAGAGTGATCAGCAAATTAGTGAGTACACATTACACCACAGTATCCATACTCACATAGGGAAAATAGTCTCTAACAAAGTTACCAAACAGAGTAACCAGCAACTTGGTGAGTAAACAAAAAAACAGGACACCAGAGTATCCATACTAACATACGGAAAATAGTCTTCTTCTCAACAAACACAACTGACTGTTTTTTATACAATGTGATGTGTGATTGAAAAACCAGAAACAGGTGGTGCAATGCAGAGGAATGTTCACTGATTGGTCCACCTTAGCAATCAGCAGACACCTCAATGACCACCAATCAGGAACATGCAGGACACCTGTTATTAGGGCAGAAGGAGAGGAAACACAAAAAGACACAGGATACCTGTATCCGTAACAATCCCAGTAGTGGACTTTATTAGTTAAAGCCATAGTGTACATTTTTGTAACAGGAATGGAATTGACTGAATGATGAATTGATTTAATGGTAAAAGACTGAATTTGACTGTGAGCTGACAGCAAGGGAGGAGTTGGAGGTGTGTTTTAGTGGGAGGAGTGTGTTGTGGAAATAGAATGTATTTGACTAGAGGCTGACAGGCAGAGGAAGGGTGGAGGGAGTGTGTCACACCCTGGCTATGGGACTCTAGTTGTTGAGCCAGGGTGTGTTTGTTCTATGTGGTGTGTTTCTATGTTGGGGGTTCTGGTTTGTTGTTTTCTATGTTTGCCTTAGTGACTCCCAATCAGAGGCAACGAGTGTCAGCTGTTGGCTGGTTGTCTCTGATTGGGAGCCATATTTAACTGTCTGTTTTTCACTTTGTGTTTTTTTTTTTTTGTTCCGTGTCGGTATATGTTTACCGTTGGACGTTACGAGTCGTTTATTGTTTTGTTTGTGCTTGATTTACAGTTTTTGCCCATTGCTTACACACTAAAACCGAATGCTTAGACCAAAGCCTCAATACCTAAACTTCTTGTAGCATACCTTAAACACAGTGTAACCATAGCTTAAACACAATGTCAACTTTGCACTTTGTTTGTAATTCTGTAACACACTTATTGTGAAACACTACACACGTTTTCTTACATTAGACACGTTGTTCAAAAACGAAATCACCTGTTATCATTGGGAAAACACTCTGTTCAAAATACAAAACACATCTGGCAATTGTATGCACTTACATACACACCTGAAAACACTTGCACAGAAAACGGAACACCAATCAGTCTGAGCCTTAGCACTACAAATAGGCCTCAGGTAAGCCATTTTTAACTTTGCAAGCATGGAGGCAATGAGAGTCAGAGTAAGAGGAGGACAAAGAGAGAGAGGAGTCGGATGAGGAAGAGGACCAGTGCGGAGACGTATATTAGATGACATCAGGGCTACTCTGGTGGACCATGTGATAAATCATGGCCTGTCCATGAGAGAGGCTGGGCAAAGAGTCCACCCTAACCTCAGTCGCTACACAGTAGCATCGATAATAAGGACATTCCGACTGGAGAACAGGTATATCTTCAAGTTTCTACTCCAGACTGTACCTACTGTATGTGTCACATGATTCTGTATGATATTACAGTATTACTGTACTAACTATACTATACAAAAATGGATAGTACTGTGAAGTACTGTATATGTAAAGGAATACCATTGTGATGTTGCAGTACTGTGTACAGTTTGAAAGTACAGTATGTGAAAAATAACCTAACCAATGACATCTTGTGGTGGCATTTTCTACAGAATGGTTGGACGACCTCCTCAAGGTGGAAGGGAACGGCTCTTCACTCAACAACAAGAGCTTGCCATCATTGAAATGGTAAGAGAAAATAATGCAATCCGACTTCGTGAGTTGCAACAACGCATAATTGCAAATGGAAATGAATTCAACAATATCAACTGGGTCAGCATTTCTACACTAAGTCGCAACCTACAGAAACATAACTTCAGAATGAAGCAGCTGTACAGGGTGCCATTTGAGAGGAACAGTGTCAGGGTCAAGGACTTGCGCCATGATTATGTGCAGGTATGTGTCACTTTACTTTACATACTATATATTGTGATGTGGGAATGAGGGTTTATGCTGCCACCTGCCCTGCCTGTAGCTTGTAGTTTTGGTCTATACTCACCCAATCCAGCCCCTACTTGTGTGAAAATATAGACATTGTAGTTCCTGTATGTGTTTTCAGTAACAATATTCAATATTTTCTGTTACAGACGGTTCTGGAGTTAAATGTCGCCGAACTGCCGCATTAGTTCATCTACGTGGATGAGGCAGGCTTCAATCTGGCCAAAACCAGGCGTCGGGGCCGTAACGTAGTTGGACAAAGGGCTGTTGTAAATGTCCCTGGGCAGCGTGGGGGAAATATCACCTTGTGTGCTGCAATTAGTGTCCAAGGAGTCCTGCATCATCATGCCACTCTAGCTCCCTACAATACAGGACAGATCATTGCATTTCTAGATGCACTACATGCAGTTGTGCAGGACAGACCACAGCAGCCCAGGTTTGTTGTCATCTGGGATAATGTTAGTTTCCACCGGGCTGCTCTGGTCCGAGATTGGTTCAACAACCATAATCATTTCACAGTTTTATACCTTTCCCCTTACAGCCCCTCTCTAAATGGAATCGAGGAATTCTTTTCAGCGTGGCGGTGGAAAGTATATGATCGGCAACCACATGCCCGCATGACTGTTCTGCAAGCAATGGAAGAGGCATGTGGAGACATTGAGGTGGGATCAATCCAAGGGTGGATTCGGCACACAAGGCGATATTTTCCCCGATGCCTAGCCCGCGAGGACATTGCCTGTGATGTTGACGAGGTCTTGTGGCCAGATCCGAACAGAAGGCGTGATCCATAATCCCCCCCGCCCCCCACCACGCACACGCACACACACACAAAACAAGTATGTGTCTTTTCCCCCAAAAGCAATTTATCCAGTAATTGTATTGTTTCTTTTACTTTTGTTTGTTGCTAAATTTGATGTTAAGAATTTCTGTAAGAATGTTTTTTTTTTTGTAAATACTGTTTGATTACTGCAGAAATTCTACTTTTGAGTTTTACAGAAGACAATGACAATAAAATGACAATAAAAATACAAACATGAAGACTGCAGTGTTTTATATAAATCCCATCAGTGTGTTTCTGTTGATATGAAAGTGTAATTCAAATGTTGCTTGTGTGTATGGTTTTGTTGCAATAATTTCATTTGTAGAAAGGAGTGTTAAGTTTTGATGGCAGTGTTTCATTTTGGCATATATGTGAGTTGTTAATCTCCAAGTGCTATGTCTGATTGGCTTTTGTGTTGAGTTTTGACATAATGAGCCAAATTCTGCAAAAAGTGTGTAAGCAATAGGCAAAAACTGTAAATATTGTAGCACAAAATAGGTGATACATGTTTCATTATGGTACTACATGTAAATACATCCCAGTAAAATAACTGCAGAAGTAGAGAGAATACTACAGACACAGGGGAATCATTGAACAAAATCTGAAATATATTGATAAAAAAACAATACAGTACTGTAAAACATCAAATGCAGTGTTCCTCAACTTGCTTGCTTGTATTGTAAAAAGCAAAACATAGGAGTGATTACTGTACTTCTACATTTTCATCAACTCTGTCTTGTGGTTTTGGCCACAGGTTCTCATCTACATCACAATGGATGTTTTCATTAGCCAAACATCTTGGAAAAAACCTTTGGCCATGGCGAATCCAGGCCTGACACTGGTCTGCTGTGATGTCATTGCATGCGTCATCCATGGCCTGGAGAAGAGTGACTTGTTCATGAGGGCGCCTATCATAAACCTTCCATCTCCATGTGAAGAAAAATTCCTCAATCGGGTTAAGGAAAGGAGAGTATGGGGGTAAATACAGGGTGGTAAATTGTGCACGGGCCTGAAACCATGCTTGCATCATATGAGTATGGTGGAACCTGACATTATCCCACATAATGACATAGGTCACGCCACCAGCTCTACAGGCCTGATCGAGCTCATCAAGGAAGGTTACAAGGGGACCATAGAAACGGTGTCTGATAAAGAATGATGATGAAATATTTCATCCATAGATAATGTAGTCTAATTGGTTCATGCTCCACGCTAATTGTGTCATGAACCCTGCGTCCTGAGTCTGTACCTGCCTGTGTTGCCGTTTTGCTGCTCTGAATCTCCTGTTTCCTGAAGGTTCCTGAACGCACCCTGTCCGGTTGCCGGGCGACGTTGCTAGGCGGGTGATCTCTCGATTACCCGCACCTGCTTCTCATCAGCTTCGGCACACCTGGTCCTGATCATCACCCCTTCATAAGCTCTGACCTGACATCCATTCCCTGCTGGATCGTTAGCCATGAACATCATTCTCCCGGGACCTTCACCCAACCCCTGCCTGGTTGTCAGCGGCTGCCGTGCCATCATTGGATCTGCCACTTCACCTCCACCAACTCATCTCCGCCGCCCGCTCCGTCTCCTGGATTACTCTGCATCTTTTTGAATCTGTTACAGTTTTTTACAATCACTTTGACACTAATTTCAGAACCTTGACGTCATTTTTCAAAACTCTAGACTCAAAACTCACAACCAATGATCAAAATGCACATTTTTCAAAACTCTAACACTTTTTTCAATTGCTTGGATACAATACACATAAAACTAAGATCATTTGTTCATTTAACAAAAGTCACCTGTTCAATATGACACAACTTAACATCAAAGTACTACTATTTCAAAAGGCAATTCACACATTACATTTCAGATGAGTGTCTACTCATTTCATTACAATTATCCAACTATCAATTGATACAACTGCTCAAAATGATAAGTAACTGTTGCATTACTCTTAATGCATAGTTGTATGGAAACAGACAAACAATATTCCATGTTTAGATCATGAAAGTTTCAAAGTAACGAGATTCATTGTCACCAATTAGAGTGGAGCATGAACCAATTAGACTACATTATCTATGGATGTAATATTTCATCATCATTCTTTATCAGACACCGTTTCTATGGTCCCCTTGTAACCTTCCTTGATGAGCTCGATCAGGCCTGTAGAGCTGGTGGCGTGACCTATGTCATTGTGTGTGATAATGTCAGGTTCCACCATGCTCATATCATGCAAGCATGGTTTCAGGCCCATGCACAATTGACCACCCAGTATTTACCCCCATACTCTCCTTTCCTTAACCCGATTAAGGAATATTTCTCCACATGGAGATGGAAGGTTTATGATAGGCGCCCTCATGAACAAGTCACTCTTCTCCAGGCCATGGATGACGCATGCAATGACATCACGGCAGACCAGTGTCAGGCCTGGATTCGCCATGGCCAAAGGTTTTTTCCAAGATATTTGGCTAATGAAAACATCCATTGTGATGTAGATGAGAACCTGTGGCCAAAACCACAAGACAGAGTTGATGAAAATGTAGAAGTACAGTAATCACTCCTATGTTTTGCTTTTTACAGTACAAGCAAGCAAGTTTATGTTTTACAGTACTGTATTGTTTTTCATCAATATATTTCAGATTTTGTTCAATGATTCCACTGTGTCTGTGGCATTCTCTCTACTACTGCAGTACTTTTACAGGGATGTATTTACATGTAGTACCATAATGAAACATGTATCACCTATTTTGTACTACAATATTTAATGATTGTACGAACAATGACACAGTGAAACTATTGGTTGCTTGTGTGTGGGTGATCTAAATTAACGTTTCATTGGTATTTCACAATACATTTGTATTTTGAATCAATGATTGTGCAAGTGTAAGATTTATTTAAAGATATGAATGCACAATGCAATGTTTTGAACATTGGACAGCCTGTGTTACAAGTGATGACCGTTTTGAGTTTTGTGTCTAGAGTTTTGAAAAATGACGTCAAGGTTCTGAAATTAGTGCCAAAGTGATTGTAAAAAACTGTAACAATCACCCATATTAGCAAACTTATTTCATTTCAAACATCACATTTCTCTAGTATAGGCGACGATATCAGCTAAATGCTTTTGATAAGTGATCGGTATGGTAGGTGTCGATCATTTCTGTTTTTCATCCCAGTTCTACTACTTACTGTGAGGATGCTATGAGGATTATTGTGTTTGTGTGTGTGTGTTTGTGTGTGTGTGTGTGTGTGTGTGTGTGTGTCTGTGTCTGTGTGTGAGTGTTTGTGTGTGTGTGCGTGTGTGTGACAAACCAGTATCTTTGATGAGGGGCCAGGTGCTGATCTGGCAAAGACCTCACCTCCAGCTTCACAACACCTCTGGAGGTCAGATTTAAACCCTGCAGGGTAAACACCGTGCTTTACATTTAACAGACACTCTTACCCAGGCTGACTTAAAGTTAATGGATGCATATATGTTTTGTGTAATTATTTTTTTCATACCTTCCCCCAGTGGGAATCGAACCCACAACCCTGGCATTGCAAACACCATGCTCTACCAACTGAGCTACATCCATGCCACAATTCAGACTACTGCCCATAATAATTCCTATCTAAACCTTTCGGCTTGTGAAACCCCCAGACAGAGGTGTGAAATTCCTCAACTTGAGGAGCTTCAAACATCAGAACAATGGCCTGACAACACCTGAGACATTTTTTAGGAAGATGGCATCTGCCATAGACAAGGGTGAAAATAAAAACAACATGCAGGTTTTCTTTTAAATGTGTTGTTTATTTTAAAGTGCAGATACCCAAAACTGAAATTTAAGTTGAACATGCAAGGCTAAATATATTACAAAATTACAGATGTACATTTTAAAAAGGGGTTTAAGGATATTTTTGAGTCCCATCAGCTATTGGTGATTTCGTGCTGACTGGCCTAGCTGTCAAGCCATTCCAAAATCTTATCCTTCTACACCAAAATATTTTCTTGACACTCCATAGTCAAACAACAGTTCTTCCTGTACCGGAATGTCTCGTTGGGCAATAAAAAGGATGCAATGGCCTAGGCGACAACACCTTGGGTGGGCAATTGTCTTCAAAATGAATGTTCATATATAACATGCCATTCCCCATGCATTATGCTGTTGGGTCAGGGAGGAGGGAGGTTGAAATGCTGGGGAAAAACATCTCCACAGAAGATCCACACAGCATTTAAACATTTCTCAAATGAAAGTAACAGCATTAGAATATATATAGGGTTGCCTAATCACACATTTGACATTTTGGAAGGATTTAACCTATTTGAAAAAAGTTGAAAGGCAACGTGGATCTACTGTGGAGTAGTTCTTCCCAGCACTTCAACCAAATCAGATTTATATTACATATTGCCTGGTGTGATTTAAAATGGAAAGAAAGCTCTAATCTTTACCCAAATGGTCTCAAATTAAAGGCCTGTTGGTAATTTCAGTGGAACCATCCAACCCAAGTAGCTATTCAACCTCAAAACTACCTGGTTTTGCTGTACATTCAAAACAGCAGTATAATGTGAAACTTCTTGTGGGCATTTAACAATGACAGAAAATCTTTTCCCAACTGGTCTCAAATGAGCTGTACTCTCAGGCCCATGTGATAAAGGGTTTTACTAGGTAGGGAGTGTAGAACAAGATGCATGGAGCTCCAGAGGTCACAAGGTCAATGTGGGCCTGCATGGATGTCAGCAGGGCATGAGGGAGAAACCCCCAAGTGAAAAGGTGTGTCTGTGTGAGTGAGTGAACCTGTCCTACAGGGGGCCAGAGCAGGCAGCCCCTTTCTCCTAGCCTGCTGCACCTCTGGATGACCAGGGAGTGAGCTGTACTCTCAGGCCCATGGGTGAGAGTGTTTTAATAGGCAGAGAGTGTTTAAATAGAGGCATGGAGGTCCATGGAGTGAGCTGTACTCTCAGACCCATGGGAGATGTCCTTTACTAGGCAGGGAGTGTAGAACAAGATGCATGGTGCTCCAGAGGTCACAAGGTCAATGTGGGCCTGCATGGATGTCAGCAAAAATACCTGTGGGAGTTTCAAAATGACAGAAAGCTCTAATCTTTTCCCAAATGGTCTCAAATTATAGGCCTGATCACCCTGGACTGATGCCTGTTGGTAATTTCAGTAGAACCAATCAACTCAAGTAGCTATTCAACCTCAAAATGACCTGGTTTTGCTGTACATTCAAAATAGCAGTATAGTGCAAAACTGCCTGTGTGCGTTTCAAAATGACAGAAAGCTCTAATCTTTTCCCAAATGGTCTCAAATTATAGGCCTGATCACCCTGGACCAATGGGAGAAGGCACAAGTGAATAGGTGTGTCTGTGTGAGTGAGTGAACCTGTCCACAGGGGGGCAGAGCAGGCAGCCCCTAGGAGCTGTTCTCCTAGTGAAAACCATCCGATTTCCAGGTGAACGGTTAAGGGGGGTTTGCCCCCCCCTTGGGGTCCCCCCCCCCAACCCGGCCATGGACCCCTAGCACGTCCATGTGTGAGTCAGGAGCCATCCCCTGGTTCTCCTAGTGAAAACCGTCCGATTACATGGTGAACGGTTAAGGGGGGTTTGCCCCCACCTTGGGGTCCCCCCCCCAACCCGGCCATGGGCACTCAGCACGCCCATGTTTGAGTCAGGAGCCACCCCCTTGTTCTCCTAGTGAAAACCATCCTAAAATGACAGGTGGCGGCCCCTTTTGGTCGAATCCGGGTGGGGGGGTTTGCCCCCCCCTTGGGGTCCCCCCCCAACCCGGCCATTGGCACCCAGCACGCCCATTTGTGATTCAGGAGCCATCCCCTGGTTCTCCTAGTGAAAACCGTCCTAAAATGACAGGTGGCGGCCCCTTTTGGTCGAATCCGGGTGGGGGGTTTGCCCCCACTTGGGGTCTCCCCCCCAACCCGGCCATGGGCACCCAGCACGTCCATGTGTGAGTCAGGAGCCATCCCCTGTTTCTCATAGTGAAAACCGTCCTAAAATGACAGGTGGCGCCCCCTTGTGGACGATTCCGGGTGGGCCCCGCCCTTGGGGGTCTCCCCCAAGCCAGCCATGGGCACCAACCCGCCCATGTATGACTGAAGGAGCCCTACTCTAGTTTAATTAGTGAAATCCGTCCTAAAATGCGAATTCGCGCCACCCCATGGCTGAAAATCAGCTGGGGGGCAGTGCACCCACACCCCCACCACCCCCCACCCCCAACCCCCAAACCCCTTGGTGTCTCCACCAAGACAGACATGAGCACCCATCCTGGGCATGTGTGACTGAAGGAGCCCTTCTCTGGTTCTCCAAGTGAAATCCGTCCTAAAATGTGAAACGGCGCCACCCCATGGCCGAAAATCAACTGGGGGGCAGTGCACCCACACCCCACCCACCCCCATCCCCAACCCCCAAGCCCCTTGGTGTCTCCACCAAGACAGACATGAGCACCCATCCTGGGCATGTGTGACTGAAGGAGCCCTCCTCTGGTTCTCCTAGTGAAATCCGTCCTAAAATGCGAAATGGCGCCACCCCATGGCCGAAAATCAGCTGGGGGGCAGTGCAACCCCACCCCCAACACCCCCCATCCCCAACACACAAGCCCCTTGGGGTCTCCCCCAAGCTGGACATGAGCACCCATCCTGGGCATGTGTGACTGAAGGAGCCCTCCCCTGGTTCTCCTAGTGAAAACCGATGGGATATCATGTGGGGGTGTCTGACCCTCCACCCCAATCCGACCAAGTGCACCCATATCGGCCTTGTGTGTCTTAGGAGCCAGTCCCTGGTTCTCCTAGTGAAAACCGGAGGGTTACCATGTGGGGTGTCTGACCCTCCACCCCAATCCGACCAAGAGCACCCATTTCGGCCATGTGTGAGTCAGGAGCCATCCCCTGGTTCTCCTAGTGAAAACCATCCGATTTCCAGGTGAACGGTTAAGTGGGGTTTGCCCCCCCTTGGGGGTCCCCCCCAACCCGGCAATGGACCCACAGCATGCCAATGTGTGAGTCAGGAGCCATCTCCTGGTTTTCCTAGTGAAAACCGTCCTAAAATGACAGGTGGCGCCCCCTTGTGGTCGATCCGGGTGGGGGGGGGGGTTGCCCCCACCTTGGGGTCCCCCCCCAAACCGGCCATGGGCACCTAGCACGCCCATGTGTGAGTCAGGAGCCATCCCCTGGTTCTCCTAGTGAAAACTGTCCGATTACATGGTGAACGGTTAAGGGGGGTTGCCCCCCCCCTTGGGGTCCCCCCCCATCCCGGCCATGGACCCCCAGCACGCCCATGAGTGAATCAGGAGCCACCCCCTGGTTCTCCTAGTGAAAACCGTCCTATGAAGACAGGTGGCGCCCCCTTGTGGTCGAATCCGGGGGGGGGGGGGTTTGCCCCCCCCTTGGGGTCCCCCCCCAACCCGGCCATGGGCACCCAGCACGTCCATGTGTGAGTC
>NW_028165147.1:812500-817500 GCF_964263955.1 Coregonus lavaretus
GGGAGGCCCATGCAGTGAGCTGCAGTCTCAGTCCGAGTGAGAGATGGTTTGAGCGGACACAGAGTGTGGGCCTGGAGGCATGGAGGTCGGGGAGGCCCATGCAGTGAGCTGCAGTCTCAGTCCGAGTGAGAGATGGTTTGAGCGGACACAGAGTGTGGGCCTGGAGGCATGGAGGTCGGGGAGGCCCATGCAGTGAGCTGCAGTCTCAGTCCGAGTGAGAGATGGTTTGAGCGGACACGGAGTGTGGGCCTGGAGGCATGGAGGTCGGGGAGGCCCATGCAGTGAGCTGCAGTCTCAGTCCGAGTGAGAGATGGTTTGAGCGGACACAGAGTGTGGGCCTGGAGGCATGGAGGTCGGGGAGGCCCATGCAGTGAGCTGCAGTCTCAGTCCGAGTGAGAGATGGTTTGAGCGGACACAGAGTGTGGGCCTGGAGGCATGGAGGTCGGGGAGGCCCATGCAGTGAGCTGCAGTCTCAGTCCGAGTGAGAGATGGTTTGAGCGGACACAGAGTGTGGGCCTGGAGGCATGGAGGTCGGGGACGCCCATGCAGTGAGCTGCAGTCTCAGTCCGAGTGAGAGATGGTTTGAGCGGACACGGAGTGTGGGCCTGGAGGCATGGAGGTCGGGGACGCCCATGCAGTGAGCTGCAGTCTCAGTCCGAGTGAGAGATGGTTTGAGCGGGCAGGGAGTGTGGGCTTGGTGGTCGTGGTTCTGGAGCCCAGGCCATCCAGGGAGTGAGCTGCAGTCTGAGGCCGAGTGAGAGAGGGTTTGAGTGGGCAGGGAGTGTGGGCTTGGTGGTCGTGGTTCTGGAGCCCAGGCCATCCAGGGAGTGAGCTGCAGTCTCAGGCCGAGTGAGAGAGGGTTTCACTGGGCATGGAGTGTAGAGATGGAGGCAATGAGCTCCAGAGGTCACAAAGGTCAATGTGGGCCTGCATGGCTGTCAGCAGGGCCACAGAGAGAAGGCCCAAGTGAATAGGTGTGTCTGTGTGAGTGAGTGAACCTGTCTCATAGGGGGGCAGAGCAGGCATCCCCTTTGGGGGCTGTCTGCTCTGTCCCCCTTTTTTTTTGGCCTCCTATACCTCTGGAGGTCAAGGGAGTAAGCTGTACTCTCAAGCCCATGTGAGAGAGGCTTTTAATGGGAAGAGAGAGTTTAAAAAGAGGCATGTAGCTCCAGAGGTCACAAAGGTCAATGTGGGCCTGCATGGATGTCAGCAGGGCATGAGGGAGAAGGCCCAAGTGAATAGGTGTGTCTGTGTGAGTGAGTGAACCTGTCTCATAGGGGGGCAGAGCAGGCATCCCCTTTGGGGGCTGTCTGCTCTGTCCCCCTTTTTTTTTGGCCTCCTATACCTCTGGAGGTCAAGGGAGTAAGCTGTACTCTCAAGCCCATGGGAGAGAGGGTTTTAATAGGGAGAGAGTGATTAAAAAGAGGCATGGTGCTCCAGGGGAGTGAGCTGTACTCTCATGCCCATGGGAGATGCCCTTTACTAGGCAGGGAGTTTAGAACAAGGTGCATGGAGCTCCAGAGGTCACAAAGGTCAATGTGGGCCTGCATGGATGTCAGCAGGGCATGAGGGAGAAGGCCCAAGTGAATAGGTTTGTCTGTGTGTGTCTGTGTGAGTGAGTGAGTGAGTGTGTGTGTGAACCTTTCCCACAGGAGGGCAGCACTGTGCAGGCAGCTCCAATGGAGGCTGGCTGCTCTGTGCCCATGTATTATTTGTTCTCTCTCTCTCTCTCTCTCCCCTTTCTTCTGGCCTGCTGGGTCACTTTTGTGTGTGGAGGGCTGGACTCTGTCTCACCCATCCCAGCCATGGGCACCCAGAATGCCCATGTGTGAGTCAGGAGCCCTCCCCTGGTTCTCCTAGTGAAAATGACCTGTGGCGCCCCCCTGTGGATGGATCTTGGTGGGGGTGCTTGGACCCCTTCTTGGGGTCTCCTCCAAGCCAGCCATGCCGACCATGGGCACCCAAAACCCCCATGTGTGAGTGAACAGCCTCCCCAGTGTACCCATAGTGAAATCAGGCTTAAAGTGACCTGTGGCGCCCCCCTGTGGATGGATCTTGGTGGGGGTGCTTGGACCCCTTCTTGGGGTCTCCTCCAAGCCAGCCATGCCGACCATGGGCACCCAAAACCCCCATGTGTGAGTGAACAGCCTCCCCAGTGTACCCATAGTGAAATCCGGCCTAAAGTGACCTGTGGCGCCCCCCTGTGGATGGATTCGGCTGTGGGTGCTTGGACCCCTTCTTGGGGTCTCCCCCAAGCTGGCCATGCCGACCATGGGCACCCAAAACCCCCATGTGTGAGTGAACAGCCTCCCCTGGGTCCCCATAGTGAAATCCGGCCTAAAGTGACCTGTGGCGCCCCCCTGTGGATGGATTCGGCTGTGGGTGCTTGGACCCCTTCTTGGGGTCTCCCCCAAGCTGGCCATGCCGACCATGGGCACCCAAAACCCCCATGTGTGAGTGAACAGCCTCCCCTGGGTCCCCATAGTGAAATCCGGCCTAAAGTGACCTGTGGCGCCCCCCTGTGGATGGATCTGGATGGGGGTGCTTGGACCCCTTCTTGGGGTCTCCTCCAAGCCAGCCATGCCGACCATGGGCACCCAAAACCCCCATGTGTGAGTGAACAGCCTCCCCTGGGTCCCCATAGTGAAATCAGGCTTAAAATGACATGTGGCGCCCCCCTGTGGATGGATCCGGCTGTGGGGTCTTGTACCCCCTCTTGGGGTCACCCCCAAGCCGGCCATGGGCACCCAAAACCCCCATGTGTGAGTGAACAGCCTCCCCTGTGTCCCCATAGTGAAATCAGGCCTAAAGTGACATGTGGCGCCCCCCTGTGGATGGATCCGGGTGGGGGTGCTTGGACCCCCTCTTGGGGTCTCCCCCAAGCCATGGGCAGCCAAATCCCCCATTTGTGAGTTAAGATCATCCCCTGGTTCCCCTAGTGAAATCAGGCCTAAAATGACCTCTGTGGCGCCCCCCTGTGGATGGATCCGGCTGTGGGGTCTTGGACCCCCTCTTGGGGTCACCCCCAAGCCAGCCATGGGCACCCAAAACCCCCATTTGTGAGTTAAGATCATCCCCTGGTTCCCCTAGTGAAATCAGGCTTAAAATGACATGTGGCGCCCCCCTGTGGATGGATCCGGGTGTGGGGTCTTGGACCCCCTCTTGGGGTCACCCCCAAGCCGGCCAAGGGCACCCAAAACCCCCATGTGTGAGGTAAGAGCCTCCCCTGGTTCTCCTAGTGTCCGCCGGCGGTTTACCATATGGGGGTGTCTGACCACCACCCCAATCCGAGAAAAGTGCATCAAAATCGGCCTCCGTGAGCCAGGAGTCGGTCCCTGGTTCTCATAGTGTCAACCGGATGATTTCCATATGGGGGTGTCTGACCACCAACCCAATCCGAGAAAAGTGCATCAAAATCGGCCTTCCGGGAGCCAGGAGTCGGTCCCTGGTTCTCCTAATGTCAACCGGATGATTTCCATATGGGGGTGTCTGACCACCAACCCAATCCGAGAAAAGTGCATCAAAATCGGCCTTCCGGGAGCCAGGAGTCGGTCCCTGGTTCTCATAGTGTCAACCGGATGATTTCCATATGGGGGTGTCTGACCACCAACCCAATCCGAGAAAAGTGCATCAAAATCGGCCTCCGTGAGCCAGGAGTCGGTCCCTGGTTCTCATAGTGTCAACCGGATGATTTCCATATGGGGGTGTCTGACCACCAACCCAATCCGAGAAAAGTGCATCAAAATCGGCCTTCCGGGAGCCAGGAGTCGGTCCCTGGTTCTCATAGTGTCAACCGGATGGTTTCCATATGGGGGTGTCTGACCACCAACCCAATCCGAGAAAAGTGCATCAAAATCGGCCTTCCGGGAGCCAGGAGTCGGTCCCTGGTTCTCCTAATGTCAACCGGATGATTTCCATATGGGGGTGTCTGACCACCAACCCAATCCGAGAAAAGTGCATCAAAATCGGCCTTCCGGGAGCCAGGAGTCGGTCCCTGGTTCTCCTAATGTCAACCGGATGATTTCCATATGGGGGTGTCTGACCACCAACCCAATCCGAGAAAAGTGCATCAAAATCGGCCTTCCGGGAGCCAGGAGTCGGTCCCTGGTTCTCATAGTGTCAACCGGATGGTTTCCATATGGGGGTGTCTGACCACCAACCCAATCCGAGAAAAGTGCATCAAAATCGGCCTTCCGGGAGCCAGGAGTCGGTCCCTGGTTCTCATAGTGTCAACCGGATGGTTTCCATATGGGGGTGTCTGACCACCAACCCAATCCGAGAAAAGTGCATCAAAATCGGCCTTCCGGGAGCCAGGAGTCGGTCCCTGGTTCTCATAGTGTCAACCGGATGGTTTCCATATGGGGGTGTCTGACCACCAACCCAATCCGAGAAAAGTGCATCAAAATCGGCCTTCCGTGAGGCAGGAGTCGGCCCCTGGTTCTCCTGTTGTCAACCGGATGATTTCCATATGGGGGTGTCTGACCACCACCCCAATCCGAAAAAAGTGCATCAAATCGGCCTTCCGTGAGCCAGGAGTCGGTCCCTGGTTCTCCTGGTGTCCGCCGGCGGACAACCATGTTGGGGTGTCTGACCACCAACCCAATCCGAGAAAAGTGCATCAAAATCGGCCTTCCGTGAGGCAGGAGTCGGCCCCTGGTTCTCCTGTTGTCAACCGGATGATTTCCATATGGGGGTGTCTGACCACCACCCCAATCCGAAAAAAGTGCATCAAATCGGCCTTCCGTGAGCCAGGAGTCGGTCCCTGGTTCTCCTGGTGTCCGCCGGCGGACAACCATGTTGGGGTGTCTGACCACCAACCCAATCCGAGAAAAGTGCATCAAAATCGGCCTTCCGTGAGGCAGGAGTCGGTCCCTGGTTCTCCTGTTGTCAACCGGATGATTTCCATATGGGGGTGTCTGACCACCACCCCAATCCGAAAAAAGTGCATCAAATCGGCCTTCCGTGAGGCAGGAGTCGGTCCCTGGTTCTCCTGGTGTCCG
>NW_028165146.1:0-15919 GCF_964263955.1 Coregonus lavaretus
TTCCATTTCCTAATAATTGCTCCCACAATTGATTTCTTCAAACCAAGCTGCTTACCTATTGCAGATTCAGTCTTCCCAGCCTGGTGCAGGTCTACAATTTTGTTTCTGGTGTCCTTTGACAGCTCTTTGGTCTTGGCCATAGTGGAGTTTGGAGTGTGACTGTTTGAGGTTGTGGGACAGGTGTCTTTTATACTGATAACAAGTTCAAACAGGTGCCATTAATACAGGTAACGAGTGGAGGACAGAGGAGCCTCTTAAAGAAGAAGTTACAGGTCTGTGAGAGCCAGAAATCTTGCTTGTTTGTAGGTGACCAAATACTTATTTTCCACCATAATTTGCAAATAAATTCATAAAAAAATCCTACAATGTGATTTTCTGGATTTTTTTTCTCAATTTGTCTGTCATAGTTGATGTGTACCTATGATGAAAATTACAGGCCTCTCTCATCTTTTTAAGTGGGAGAACTTGCACAATTGGTGGCTGACTAAATACTTTTTTCCCCACTGTACACACACACATACATACATACACACACATACATACACACACACACATACATACACACACACACACATACACACACACATTCATACACACACACAATAGAGCATGTTTACACTATCAGTCTCCATCAGCATCAGAACGCTAAGCATTCTGGGTAGAGGTGATTGCCTTTCTCTCACCACACAACACACTCCATTAGAGAGCAACACTCTGCCTGGACTAGAGGGAATACACTCCATTTGAGCTCTGCCGGGTGAAGAGGCATCTCTTTGGAGAGAAGAGACCAAAGCTGCTGTGTCCTTCGTCACACAGAGGGATGGGGGGCGGAGAGTGATCTGGGTTTTCTCAATGGTAGTTAGATCTTTGACCTGTGCTGTATCTTACTCTGCTTAAATATATTGAATACAGAGGCTATTCTTACTCCCCCTATTGAAGTCCCTCTCTCTCCCTCACCCTCTCTAACCCTCTCTCCCCCCTCTCTCTCCCCCCTCTCTCTCTCCCTCTCTCTCCCTCCCTCTCCCTCTCTAAACCTCTCTCTCCCTCACCCTCTCTAACCCTCTCTCCCCCCTCTCTCTCCCCCCTCTCTCTCCCCCTCTCTCTCCCTCCCTCTCCCTCTCTAAATCTCTCTCTCCCTCACCCTCTCTCCCCCCTCTCTCCCCCCCCCTCCTCCCCTCTCTCTCCCTCCCTCTCCCTCTAAACCTCTCTCTCCCTCACCCTCTCTAACCCTCTCTCCCCCCTCTCTCCCCCCCCTCTCTCTCCCTCCCTCTCCATCTCTAAACCTCTCTCCCCATCTCTCTCCCAATTTTGCTGAAAGCCTGGGAATCCCTTCACTTCACCTCTGAACCCCTTCTGCTACCAACATCAATATGAGCGAGAAGACTATTCTATCGTTCCTCTGTCTGTGTAGTATGGGATTAAAACTATCTGCAGTGGTGTTTCCCAGCATCCTCCTCTCCTCTACTCTCTTCCCCCATCTCCTCTTTTCCTTCACAAAAGACTGTTCTTTTAATCCAGATTCCACCCTGGTTCCTATGAATTATTAAACAAACGTCACTTTTGGCTTCACAGGGAGAGGGGGAATGTCACAAACACACACACACACACAAGCCTGTATATTCTGTTCTGTATAAGAGCTTTTTGTATAATATAAAGGTTATCTGATTCTCAACGGACAGAGGAAAACCCAAACCGGGTGTTCTGTTCTTTCCAACCAAATGGTCCCTTCTCCGCTTCGTGGACTGACTGTCACTGTGAAGACTATCAGAAGACTATTAGGAAAGATATATTTAGAAACTACTCTCCTTCTATCATAAGACTATTAGGAAAGATATATTTAGAAACTACTCTCCTTCTATCAGAAGAAAAACCCTTTGTGTGCATCACTAAGCCTAAAACAGAACCAATGTTTTTTATTTTGTGTAAAATATCAAACTGATGGCTAAACCTCTTTAGGGTAGCAATGACTACAGAGAGATTGTGACTGCCTTACAAATGTGATCAGAGTCAAAATGATGGGTTATTTCTCCCGCCTCCCAGAAGGAGCTCTTAGCAGGAAGTGAAACCAGAAGAAACATATCAAGATTCAGGAACAGACTGTATGAAGACTAGGAGCATTGGAACACACACACTTACACACACTTACACACACTTACACACACACACACACACACACACACACACACACATACACACACACACTTACACACACACACACACACACACACACACACTTACACACACACACACACACTTACACACACACACACACACACACACAGAACAAACACACACACACACACACACACACATCTGTAGGCACGCAAATGTAGTCACACACACCTTTATTCAGTACACAAACTTACAGAAATATAGAAATACAGAACCGGACCGACACATGTACACACTCATATACACACACTCATATACCACTACCAGTCAAAGGTTTGGACACACTTACTCATTCAAGAGTTTTTCTTTATTTTTACTATTTTCTACATTGTAGGATAATAGTGAAGACATCAAAACTATGAAATAACACATATGAAAAAATATAAAAAAACATTGTAAAGTGGTTGTCCCACTGGCTATCATAAGGTGAATGCACCAATTTGTAAGTCGCTATGGATAAGAGCGTCTGCTAAATGACGTAAATGTAAATGGAATCATGTAGTAACCAAAAAAGTGTTAAACAAATCAAAATATATTTTATATTTGAGATTCTTCAAATAGCCACCCTTTGCCTTGATGACAGCTTTGCACACTCTTGATAAACTTTTGACTGGTACTGTATAAACAGATAGACACATAAATACACATGTATTATTAATTCATTAATTTTTCTTTATTTTCTCTTTCTTCTCATTTATAGTCGTGTTGTTCTTTAGTCGTAGTGTTCCTATAATTTTTTTGGTGTTGATGTTCCTGTTCATTAGTGTCCGTTAGTATTCTGTATTTTGTCATGTTTTACATTTTGAGTGGACTCCAGAAAGAGTAGATTTTGAGTGGATAGCAGCCGTTTTACGGGCTCCTGATATATTCTGCTATTTTGTGTGTTTTTTTAAGATGATCTTAACTTTTTTGTACATAATGTCTTCGCCATCATTTCCTATGACCGAAAACAGCTTCAGGACATCAGAAAAAGCGATCACTAACCTCGATTTGGACAAATATTTCTACTTCAACGTGTCAGCATCTCTGGACATTCTGCTTACTCCAGACCAGGCCCTAATCCCCGGGACTCGAAAGAGAAAGTGGCGGTGAAAGAGAGGCCGCCATTGCGCTCTGTTCTATTGGCGAACGTGCATTTACTGGAGAACAAAGTGGATATGCTCCGTTCGAGACTATCCTATCAACGGGACCTGAAAAACTGTCATATCCTATGTTTTCTCAGAGTCATGGCTGAACGAGGCTATGGATATACGTCTTGCTAGTTTTTCTATTCATCGTCAAGACCGGACGGCAGACTCGGGTAAGACGAAGGGAGGAAGGGTGTGTCTCTTTGTTAACAACAGCTGGTGCACGATCTCTAATGTTAAGGAAGTCTCCAGTTTTTGCTCGCCTGAGTTAGAATACATCATCATAAGCTGCAGACCATTTACCAAGAGAGTTTTTATCTATATTTTTCGTAGCTGTTTGTTCTCCACTGCAAACCGATTCTGGCACTAAGACCCCACTCAATGAGCTGTATAGGGCCATAAGTAAACAGGAAAATGCACGTTCATAGGCGGTGTTTGTCGTAGCCGGTGATTTTAATGCAGGGAAACTGAAATCCGTTTTATGTCATTTTTACCAGCATGCCACCTGTGCAACTAGTGGCGACAAGACTCTACATCACCTTTACTCCACACACAGAAACACATACAAGCCTTCCCTTGACCTCCCTTTGGCAAATTAGACTATAACTCTATCCTCCTGCTAAGGAAAACTCAAACAGGAAGTACCAGTGACGCGTTCAATACGGAAGTGGTCAGATGAAGCGGATGCTAAGCTACAGGACTGTTTTGCTAGCACATATTAGATTATGTGCCGGGATTCATCTGATAACATTGAGGAGTGTACCACATCAGCCACCTGCTTCATTAATAAGTGCATTGACAACGTCATCCCCACAGTGACCGTACGTACATATCCCAACCAGAAGCCATGGATTACAGGCAACATCTGCACTGAGCTAAAGGTTAGAGCTGCCGCTTTAAAGGAGCGGGACACTAATCCGGACCTCCGATGAGCCATCAAACAGGTAAAGTGTCAATATAGGACTAAGAGCGAATCCTACTACGCCTGCTCTGATGCGCGATTTAAAACTATCACGGAGGGAAACCGCGAGATGCACAGCGCCTAATAGACCTAAATGCCATCAATGCTCGCTTCAAGGCAAGCAACACTGAACCATGCATGAGAGCACCAGCTGTTCCGGACGACTGTGGCCTATGTGACTAAGACCTTTAAACAGGTTAACACCAGGACCGGTACTCAGAGCATGCAGTGTCTTCACTGACATTTTCAACCTATTCCTGACCCGGTCTGTAAACCAACTTGTTTCAAGCGGACCACCATAGTCCCCGTGTCCAAAAACGCCAAGGTAACCTGCCTAAATGACTATTGCCCCATAGCACTCACATCTATTGCCATGAAATGCTTTGAAAGGCTTCTCATGACCAATGTTCCCTCTTTGAAAGGATGGTCATGGCTCACATCAACACCATCATCCCAGACACCCTGGACCCACTCCAATCCACATACCACGCCAACAGATCCACAGGTGACGCAATCTCTATTGCACTCCACACTGCCCTCAACCACCTGGACAAAAGAAATACCAATGTAAGAATGCTGTTCATTGACTACAGCTCAGCATTCCCCTCCAAGCTCATCACCAAGCTAAGGACACTGGGACTGAACACCTCCCTCTGCAACTAGATCCTGGAATTACTGACGAGCCTTCCCTTGGAGGTGAGGGTAGGCAACAACACATCCGCCACGCTGACCATCAACGTGGGGGCCCCTCTCCTGTACTTCCTGTTCACCCACGACCGTGTGGCCGCGCACGACTCCAACAGTTTGTTGTCGACACAACGGTGGTAGGACTGATCACCGATCACGATGAGGCAGCCTATAGGGAGGAGGTCAGAGACCTGGCAGTGTGGTGCTAGAACAAAAACCTATTCCTCAACTTCAGCAAGACAAAGGAGCTGATCGTGGACTACAGGAAATGGAGGGGAGAGCATGCCTCCATCCACATTGATGGGGCTGTAGTGGAGCGGGTCGAGAGCTTCAAGTTCCTCTGTGTCCACATCACTAAGGAATTAACATGGTCCACACACACCCACACAGTTGTGAAGAGGGCACGACAGAGCCTCTTCCCCCGCAGGAGGCTGAAAGGATTTGGCATGGGCCCTCAGATCCTCAAAATGTTCTACAGCTGCACCATTGAGAGCATCTTGACTGGCTGCATCACCGCTTGGTATGGCAACTGCAAGGCACCCGACCACAATGCACTACAGAGGGTGGTGAGTACGGCCCAGTACATCACTGGGGCTGAGCTCCCTGCCATCCAGGACCTCTATACCAGGCGATGTCAGAAGGCCCAACATTTTTTCAAAGACTCCGGCCACCCAAGCCATAAACTGTTCACTCTGTTACAGCATGGCAAGCGGTACCAGTGCACCAAGTCTGGCACCAACATGACCCTGAACAGCTTCTACCCCCAAGCCATAAGACTGCTACCCGCATTGACCCTTTTTTGAACTAACTCTCTTGCACTGACTCTGTACACACACACTGGACTCTACCCACACACTCACACATACTTACACAGACACCCCAGCACACACACACACACACACACACACACACACACACGCACACACACACACACACACACACACACACACACACACACACACACACACACACACACACACACACACACACACACTACATACGCCCACACACACACACACACACACACACACACACACACACACACACACACACACACACACACACACACACACACACACACACACACACTACATACGCCCACACACACACACACACATACACACACACACATACACACACTTTCACACTCACCACATCACACATGCTGCTGTTACTGCTCCCCATAAGCTACTGCTGCAGCTCAGTCTATTATCTATCCTGTTGCCTAGTCACTTTATCCTATACAGTATGTACATAGCTACCTCAATGACCTTTCACCCCTGCACATCAACTCGGTACTGGACCTCCCTGTGTTATTTTTACTCATTATTGTGAATTTATTCCTCGTGTCACTATTTCTATCTTATCTTAAACTCTGTGTTGTTGGAAAAGGACCCGTACGTAAGCATTTCAATGTTAGTCTGCACCTGTTGTATACGAAGCATGTGACAAATCAAATTTTATTTTATTTGCTTCATCAACAGCGAATGGGGATCTAATTTTTGTTCTAAATCATGAGACAAATATAAAGAGATAGACATATAAAGAAATAGGTTTTCCCTCCAGTCTTCTTCAATAGAGGCCCATTTGTTTTATCTAGATATGGGTTTAGGTACGCTGTCGAAATCCGATAACATATCATTATACATATCGTGTTACACTGTCACGCTAGGCTATATCTTCTCAAAGTCATTAACCAGCCAGGCATTAATATCTATCATTAGCCCGTGGGTCAAAGATATTAATTACGGTTAATAATCTACCATAGATGACTAATTGTTTGGTTGTGGTACTTGAAAGTAAAATATATGAGTTTATTATGTGTTTATTTGGATCCCCATTAGCTTTTGCAGAAGCAGCAGCTACTCTTCCTGGGGTCCACAGTCCGACATTGCCTGCAGCCACAGAGCATGTCTTTGGAGCTGACACTGCATATAGACTATGGCCGGGTGTATCCAAGCTTGTTTATTGGGCAATATGGTAAAAACGATTTGTTTATTCTCTGAGAAATGCGTTATTACACGTTTGACGGTTTGCTGCCTTGCAAACAAACACAAAGATAAAATACACAATTTACTGTTATTGCATTAGTTAGATCAACGCAAGTGCGTCCGTTTTATATTGTAAAACAAATACACTGATATTAATTTGCATTTTCTTTCCAACAAAGAGTAGGACATCTCTTAGTGAGCATTAAGTGATTGAGAACAGTGTGTTTAAAGATGGTTAGAATCACCACTGCAGGGCCTAATAGAGATTCATAATGGATATGTGATGCCTCATTCACACACACACACACACCCACACACACACACACACACACACACACACACACACACACACACACACACACATTACATGTGCAAGATACACACACACACACACACACACACACACCCCCTGAGATTCCTAAGTGATGCCTGGTGCTGTAGTGCTGACGTTGAGAACAGTATAGTCATTCATTATGTTATAGTTCTACATTATAGTGTCATTATCCTGGTCTGTATCACAGTAATTAATGCTATACGTCATTTTCTGTCTCTATAACACTGCATTGAGTTCACTCTAAAGCCTGCAATGTATAGTTTATTGTTGGTACCGGTGTAACCACAGGAGGCTGCTGAGGGGAGGACGGCTCATAATAATGGCCGAAACGGAGCGAACGGAATGGCATCAAACACATGGAAACCATGGAAACCGTGTGTTTGATGTATTTGATACCATTGCACTTATTCCGCTCCAGCCATTAACACAAGCCCGCCCAGTTTGAGGTAGGCAGGCAAGCCGTCGTAGGCAGTTTGTTTGTGTGCTTCTCTCTGAGTAAACCAGTCCGGCGCCCCAGAGTGCTGCAGGTTAACGTGGCCTATTACAGGCTACTGCTGTTATAATAACACACACAATCACATTCACACGCGGCACTACAGCTAAACTCTGGTGCAACAGGGGAGTGAGAGGCTAGAGCTTAGTCGGGTTTCTAGAAACCTTGTGTGAATACAGTTTAAGGCATTCACATGAGTGGTGAGTTGATGGAAAGAAAACTCTGCTTTAATTTGTCCCTCATTTCCAACGCTCTCTCCTTCCCTTGCCATGAAGTTTCAGTAGTATCTCAAGAAATATATGAATCATCCTTGACAGTAAAGTCTGAATGACAGGCTTGGTGTGATACTGCAGAGTTACCATGAGTAATGTATTCCTCCACAGGAGATATTCTGTCACTATGTCTGTCTGCGGCTCAGGGGAATTCACCGCGACAACCAGCCTCAGCTTCAATCTAACACTAGTATTAACTCTTAATTCATCTCCCTGCACTCTCCTCTGCTATACGCCTCCATTGCTACCAGAAACTCTAACCTAATCAGGTGAATTAGACTGTGTGTGTGGGTGTCTGTGTCTTTCTACCAAGGACACCAGAGTGGATTCTCTGTATAAGATTCTCTGTATTTCTTCTACAAAAACAAAAGAAGGATTATCTTTGTCCTGGAGGGAGAGCTGTGAGAAACTGACTGAACAGCTTGGAACCAGTCACAGACACACACACACATGCACGCACACACTCACACGTCCCTTATTCAAACATTGTCTCTTTGGAGAGCTGCCGACACAGACACTGGGTTGCTTCTCTGTATCGTTCCAAGGTTAAGGTTAGGCATTAACTCAGAATTCTTAAGGTTAGGCATTAACTCAGAATTCTTAAGGTTAGGCATTAACTCAGAATTCTTAAGGTTAGGCATTAACTCCGAGTGGTTGAGGTAAGGGTTAAGGTTTCTATCACTGGATTTGAACATGCAGATACTTACGCCTATCCGCCATCCCTGTCCACAACGCCCTATCAAAACCAAAGCCTACTTTAAGGTAACAGCGCTCACTGTTGCCCCTAGTGGCCAGTTTCCACGTCATCTCCCGACGTCCTCAGACATGGATGGACGTTGAATACTGACTTGTATCACGGGTGACCTGGCTGCTCATCAAAGCTGCCTAATATGACACCAAGCCTTTTCAGGAGGCTGCACACACACAAACACACACACACACACACACACACACACACACACACACACACACACACACACACACACAGTGAAAGCCTGTTTGGTATAAAACCATTAAGCCAATTCAATTCTGAATCTGTTGTATGCCTTTAATAATGAGATCTGACATTATAATAAAGAGGGAGAGAGGGAGGGAGAGAGAGAGAGAACACCGGCAGCTAAGGAAAGTTAATACTTTTTAAAATCATTTTTATAATTGTAGAACGTTTATGATCAAAAGCGGAGAGAAAGGTGGAAATACAGTGCCTTGCAAAAGTATTTATCCCCCTCTGCGTTTTTCCTATTTTGTTGCATTACAACCTGTAATTTAAATGGATTTTTATTTGGATTTGATGTAATGGACATACACAAAATAGTCCAAATTGGTGAAGTGAAATGAAAAAAAGTACTTGTTTCAAAACATTATAAAAAATGAATAATGGAAAAGTGGTGTATGTATTCACCCCCTTTTCTATGAAGCCCCTAAATAAGATCTGGTGCAACCAATTACCTTCAGAAGTCACATAATTAGTTAAATAAAGTCCACCTGTGTGCAATCTACGTGTTACATGATCTGTCACATGATATCAGTATATATACACCTGTTCTGAAAGGCCCCAGAGTCTGCAACACCACTAAGAAAGGGGCAAAACAAAGCAAGCGGCACCATGAAGACCAAGGAGCTCTCCAAACAGGACAGGGACAAAGTTGTGGAGAAGTACAGATCAGGGTTGGGATATAAAAAAATATCAGAAACTTTGAACATCCCACGGACCACCATTAAATCCATTATTAAAAAATGGAAAGAATAAGGCACCACAACAAACCTGCCAAGAGAGGGCCGCCCACCAAAACTCATGGACCAGGCAAGGAGGGCATTAATCAGAGAGGCAACAAAGAGACCAAAGATAACCCTGAAGGAGCTGCAAAGCTCCACAGCGGAGGTTGGAGTATCTGTCCATAGGATCACTTTAAGCCGTACACTACACAGAGCTGGGCTTTACGGAAGAGTGGCCAGAAAAAAGCCATTGCTTAAAGAAAAAAAGAAGCAAACACGTTTGGTGTTTGCCAAAAGGCATGTGGGAGACTCCCCAAACATATGGAAGAAGGTACTCTGGTCAGATGAAAACGCTATGTCTGGCGCAAACCCAACACCTCTCATCACCCCGAGAACACCATCCCCACAGTGAAGCATGGTGGTGGCAGCATTATGCTGTGGGGATGTTTTTCATCGGCAGGGACTGGGAAACTGGACAGAATTGAAGGAATGATGGATGGCGCTAAATACAGGGAAATTCTTGAGGGAAACCTGTTTCAGTCTTCCAGAGATTTGAGACTGGGACGGAGGTTCACCTTCTAGCAGGACAATTACCCTAAGCATACTGCTAAAGCAACACTCGAGTGGTTTAAGTGGAAACATTTAAATGTCTTGGAATGGCCTAGTCAAAGCCCAGACCTCAATCCAATTGAGAATCTGTGGTATGACTTAAAGATCCCATCCAACTTGAAGGAGCTGGAGCAGTTTTCCCTTGAAGAATGGGCAAAACTCCCAGTGGCTAGATGTGCCAAACTTATAGAGACATACCCCAAGAGACTTGCAGCGGTAATTGCTGCAAAAGGTGGCTCTACGAAGTATTGACTTTGGGGGGTGAATAGTTATGCACGCTCAAGTTTTCTGTTTTTTTGTCTTATGTCTTGTTTGTTTCACAATAAAAAAGATTTTGTATCTTCAAAGTTGTAGGTATGTTGTATAAATCAAATGATACAAACCCCCCAAAAATCAATTTTAATTCAAGGTTGTAAGGCAACAAAATAGGAAAAATGCCAAGGGGGGTGAATATTTTCGCAAGCCACTGTATATGCAAATTGGCCCAAAACTCCACCTAAACAACAACATAGGCCTAGGACTATACATCCTTTAAGCAGGGTTCATACAGGCAAGTCAAATTCAAGGTCTTTCAGGGTCTTTTTCAAGCACTTAATTATCATTTTCAAGGACCTCCATGATATACAATTGTATCATTTATATAACTGTACATATAGGGCCTAATATATAACTATTATTACATTCTAAAATATGTGAGAATAATGTCCCTGACTAAATACATTGGATGCATGCATGGCGATTTTTCTGTAACCTATGTGGCCGACGCCGGGAGACATAATAAAGTCATGAATAGTGGTAGCATTAGTCTCACCATTTGAATCAATCAATCAAATTGATTTATAAACAGGGGTGCACATAACTTTTTCAGTGAGTTACTCAGGTGAGTACCAGCAGATGGTGTCTGGTACTCACCCCATATGTAGCGTGGTCTTAATAAGTGCAGTCTTCCTCACTGTCCTCCTCAGTGCCACCACCACTGTCCTCTTCAGTGCCGCCCCCACTGTCCTCTTCAGTGTCGCCCCCACTGTCCTCTGCTTCAGCTTCCTGCATGGTAGATGATGAAGATGCTGCAGATGCACCTCCCTGTCCTTGGTTGAGCCTCCGATTAGCTGTCTAGCAGCAGGCTTTGGGTCAAATGTCTCTGTGGTCTGCTTTGACAGGTGAATGTGCATCAGGGCTGAGAGACGAGCATGTGACAGACGAGATCTGTACTTGGTTTTTATTATGTTGAGATGTGAGAATCCCCTCTCCCAAGCTGCACTGCTTAAAGGCAGTGTAAGAGACAGCTTAACCACCTTGTTGATTTTGGAGTAAGCATCTGGGTTACTTGTATTTACTATTTGGACCAAGTCATACACAGAAGAGGCTCCCAAGCATTTTCCTGCCTGCTTTAAGCGCATCCATTCTGTCACAGTGGTATCTTTGTCAAGTTGCAAGGTGGCCTCATATTTCTTGCGAATGCTGCAAACTGTTGTGTTTCCAAAACTGTGGAGGTCTTGCATTTACTGAGGCCATGTTGAAGGATCAAATAGTAAGAAATGATCACATGACTTGAGGGAGTCATATCTGATTTCAAACTCTTCAATTAACCCCCTGAGTAAGTGTGTCTTGTCTCTGTCAGCATCAGCGTTGGAAACAGTGTGTGCCCTGTGGCTTTCACCATCAAGCAGAAGTGTGAACTGTCCAATGGCCACCATGAGTTCAATGGTCAGCTTTTCCTTCTGAAACCTAATGGATGTGGTCTTCAAAATGTTGCAAATGTCAAGCATGTTTGACAGAAAGCACTGAAAATGCTCTGTGCAGATATGCTGCAAGTCACTGTTATCACTCGTAACCAGTTGCATTTTAATGGCTGGCAATAGTCTTGATATTTTTAACAGTGTTCCATGCCTCCATGCAGACCATCTGATATTATGAAACTTACCCAGTTTCACAAAGGAGATCCCATTTTCTTCACATAGCTTATTCAGTGCAGCAGTTTTTTTTGCTCCACCTTTTTGTAAATAAAACTGCAGCAGCTTGACCACAGAGCGATTAAATGTCTCACAGTAAGGAACGTTGCGATCAGCTGATTTCGCGCAATTCTCCAGTGTGTGTGCGGTGCACAGAATGTGCACAAGGGAGTCTCCAACTGCAGCAAGTTGCCAGAGTTTTGGCACAACGCCGTTGTAGATTGACAGCAGCCCCGTCTGTGCACACAGCGACCAACTTTGTTGTCCAGTCATCCAAGCCTGTGTCCTGGAAAAGTCTCACAAGTCTGTCTGTTATGGCCTGCGCGGTTCGGTCAGCACCCAATTCAATCAGTCCAATAAAGTCCAAAGTAAACTCTCCGTTGCTGGACACAGACACAATGTAAATGATTTCCTGCTCAGTTTTTGTGATGTCCTCAGATCCATCAAAAAGCAGCCCCCAAAATTCAGCAGACTGCAACTTGGCTCGTAACTCCCCGATGATGGTGTGAGCGATGCTCTGCATGATCCGTGTGCCCCCTTCACCTGAATGATATGCACCTCCGACATTTACTCCTAGCCGCTTCAGTAAAGGAACATCCTCAGAATAGGAAGACATGGGACGTGCGTGTTTAGCTTTATGGAAGGCGAGGAGATAAATATTGCCGCTGTTCTTCATTCAGCTTGTCTCGCCATCTGGCAAGTGGGCGACTGGACATTTCTTCTCGGCTAGCTTAGCAATGGCTTGCGCCACATTCGTGTGCTCCTTGCTCTTTTCATGTTTGTCAAATAAAGGATGGTTGAAATTCTTTGAGCCCTTATAAAATGCACCCGTTTTGTCTGCTAGATGTGGATTTGAGCGGCAAATCTTGCACCACATTTCAGTGCGCTCATCGTTAGCTTCAAGCCACTGCACATCTTGGAGCCACTTTTCCGAAAAAAGTATTTTCTTCGGCTCTGGCTCCAGTTGGCGTTTCTTTGTAGGTGGCGAAACGCCAAAGAAGCTGCATAATGTCTGTTGCTTTTTGGACATCCCTGACAGTAGTTGACAAGCAACATGTCATGTGTAAGGTTAGATGAGAAGATCGGTCAAGTACGCAAAGGCGCGTAGTAACACAAGTGGCATTACGCTTTCCTGATTTTTGTCGCGCTTGCGTACCTGCGAACCAGTTATGTGCACCCCTGTTTATAAAGCCCTTTTTACATCAGCAGATGTCACAAAGTGCTATACAGAAACCCAGCCTAAAACCCCAAACAGCAAGCAATGCAGATGTAGAAGAACGGTGGCTAGGAAAAACTCCCTAGAAAGGCAGGAACCCAGGAAGAAACCTAGAGAGGAACCAGGCTCTGAGGGGTGGCCAGTCCTCTTCTGGCTGTGCCTGGTGGAGATTATAAGAGTACATGGCCATTAAGGCCAGATTGTTCTTCAAGATGTTCAAACGTTCATAGATGACCAGCAGGGTCAAAAAATAATCACAGTGGTAGAGGGTGCAACAGGTCAGTACCTCAGGTGTAAATGTCAATTGGCTTTTGATAGCCGAGCATTCAGAGGTCGAGACAGCAGGTGCGGTAGAGACAGAGAGTCGAAAACAGCAGGTCCGGAACAAGGTAGCACGTCCGGTGAACAGGTCAGGGTTCCCTAGCCGCAGGCAGAACAGTTGAAACTGGAGCAGCAGCACGCCCAGGTGGACTGGGGACAGCCAGGAGTCATCAGGCCAGGTAGTCCTGAGGCATAATCCTAGGGCTCAGTTCCTCCGGGAAGGGAGGGAGAGAGAGATAATTAGAGGGAACATACTTAAATTCACACAGGACACCAGATAAGACAGGAGAATTACACCAGATATAACAGACTGACCCTAGCTCCCCGGCACATAGAATATTGCAGCATAGATAATGGAGACTGAGACAGGGGTGGGTTTGGGTACACTGTGGCCCCGTCCGACGATACCCCCGGACAGGGCCAACAAGGCAGGATATAACCCCACCCACTTTGCCAAAGCACAGCCCCCACACCACTAGAGGGATATCAACAGACCACCAACTTACTACCCTGAGACAAGGCTGAGTATAGCCCACAAGGATCTCCTCCACCACACTAGCCCGAGGGGTCGCAAAACCAGACAGGAAGATCACATCTGGGACTCAACCCACTCAGGTGACACACCCCTCCTAGGGACAGCATGGAAGAGCACTAGAAAGTCAGTGACTCAGCCCACGTAATAGGGTCAGAGGCAGAGAATCCCAGTGGAGAGAGGGGAGCCAGCCAGGCAGAGACAGCAAGGGCAGTTCGTCGCTCCAGTGCCTTGCCATTCACCTTCGCACCCCTGGGCCAGACTACACTCAATCATAGGACCTACTGAAGAGTTGAGTCTTCAGTAAAGACTTACAGGTCGAGACTGAGTCTACGTTTCTCACATGGATAGGCAGACCATTCCATAAAAATTGAGCTCTTTAGGAGAAAGCCCTGCCTCCAGCTGTTTGCTTCGAAATTCAGGGGACAATAAGGAGGCCTGCGTCTTGTGACCGTAGCGTACATGTAGGTATGAACGGCAGGACCAAATTGGAGAGATAGGTAGGATCAAGCCTCTGTAATGCTTTGTAGGTTAGCAGTAAAACCTTGAAATCAGCCCTAGCCTTAACAGGAAGCCAAGAGGCTAGCACTGGAGTAATATGATCAAATTGTTTGGTTGCAGTCAGGATTCTAGCAGCCGTGTTTAGCACTAACTGAAGTTTATTTCGTGATTTATCCGGGTAGCCGGAGAGTAGAGCATTGCAGTAGTCTAATCTAGAAGTGACAAAAGCATGGATTAGCTTTTCTGCATCATTTTTGGACAAAACAGTTTCAGAGTTTTGCAATGTTACGAAGATGGAAAAAATCTGTCCTCGAAATATTCTTGATATGTTCGTCAAAAGAGAGATCAGGGTCCAGAGTAACCCCGAGGTCCTTCACAGTTTTATTTGAGACGACTGTACAACCATCAAGATTAATTGTCAGATCCAACAGAAGATCTCTTTGTTTCTTGGGACCTAGAACTAGCATCTATGTTTTGTCTGTAACACAGGCTTCCAGGGTAGGCAATTTTGGGGCTTCACCATGTTTCATCAAAATGTACAGCTGTGTGTCGTCCGCATAGCAGTGAAAGTTGACATTGTGTTTCCGAATGACATCACCAAGAGGTGGACCATATAGTGAAAACAATAGTGGTCCTAAAACGGAACCAGAGGACAAACCATCCACAGAGACGAACTGATATCTTTCCGAAGGCCTTTTGGAGTGGGTCTGTGATCTTTTCCATGTGAATATTCAAGTCACGAAAAATTATAATATTATCTGCCATGACTACAAGGTCCGATGGGAATTCAGGGAACTCCGTGAGGAACGCTGTATACGGCCCAGGAGGCCTGTAAACAGTAGCTATAAAAAGGAATTGAGTAGATTCCATGACTAGAAGCTCAAAAGACGAAAACTCAGTCATTTTTTTTTGGGGGTAAATTGAAATTTGCTGTCATAAATGTTAGCAACACCTCTGCCTTTGCGGGATGCGCGGGGAATATGATCACTAGTGTAACAAGGAAGAGATGCCTTATTTAACATAGTAAATTAATCA